>NC_053022.1:338382686-338452882 GCF_003073215.2 Triticum urartu
ATAGATATAGATATATGATGCGAAAGCCGCCCATCATCTCCAATTAGAATAGTGTGTCCATGCACGGATGCGACGTGGCCAAATGATGTCTGCCATCGGTATCTGAAATTCAAATCAGTCTGACCTTGTTCAATGTGTATACATTACACCATGCTCGTTTCCAAACCACACTGCACAAATCTCCATTATATTCATGCATGCATGGGTTTCAAACATCAGGATCTCTTATTCAAATATTTGAATTCAACTTTACATTGATTATGACCTCACCTATTCTTTTACACCTACACAGTAGTCTTCTCTTTATAATTGTACGACTAACTTTCTCTCGTGCATGCATGCACACACACACTACCAGTCGGCATTATCCATCGCACACATGCAATCTTTTTCTTCAGGTCGGTCTCCCATGAAGGCACACACCCACACACATCCCCCTCTCCATCATATCGGGCATTCTTTATCTCTCACGCGTGCATGCGCAACGATCGATGTTCCTCTATGTATGTGTGTATATAGCTAGGTCTTTCATAGTTTCCCACACAAACCGATCAATCGATATATCCAGTGAGGTCTCACCCTCTTTCCCACGTCCACATCGATCAATCTATACCTCTCTATATAGGATTAACATATATAGCTAATACACCCACATTAATTATATATCCAACGTCCCCCTCTCATCATCCATGCCTTCTGCTTCATCTCTCAAATGTGTGCACAATGGCGAAGACAGGGGGCAGTAAGGGCCCAGCCCCCTCCCCCCTAACATCACTATATATCGAGGCTAATAAGAATGTGATCATTAGACAATTGCTGCTAAAAATGGTTTAATTTCATGAATTGACCCTCCTCGTAAAGGATTAGCAATGCTTGGCCCCCTAGCTCATTTATTTTTCATGGCTCCGCCACTGCACGCAACAGCGCACGTGTTCGCCCCCTCTCTCTAAATATCGATCTCGCACTTGTGCATTCCTTCATAGTCTCCCTCCACTCGGCCCCTCGCACCATCTTCTAGCCCCCCACCGGATTTTCCACATGTACAATCTAGCATACTCCATGGTTGAACTTAAGCATAATGCACAAACCTCAAAACAACAGTGGTTCTCTTTTGTTCTAGAATCTTCCATATCATAACTGCCCAAACTTTTTTTCTAGTTGAATTGCCATTATTTGTTTTTACTTTATGCTTTACAACGCACAATTCCATGAATCATAAAATAGATTAAGGGCTTCTTTGATTCAAATGATTCTCAAAGGAATTTTGGAGGATTCTAATCATTAGGAATTTTCCTATCTTGGTTGTTTGATTTGTAGGATTGTAAACCATAGGAATTTTTTCCATATGATTCATTTGCACTAGATTTCATAGGAAACATCCCATCTACTCAAACCTCTTTGAAAGAATTCTGTGTTTTTTCTATGCACAATCAAACACTCGTACAATCCTATAGGATTCAAGAAGACATTCCACTATAATCCCATGTTTTTCCTATTCCCGCGTTCTTAGATTTTTTTATAAAAACTAATTGATTTTGAATGAGATGAACTATAATAATTAAACGAAGGGCTACATCAGGCATATATGACTCAAAGCTTACAAGCTATAGTGTGGTATTTATTCATAATTTGGTTGCAAAATCTGATGCATGCAATGCACGTGTACCTTACTAGTACTTCGAGTATGTGCAAAACACGTAAATTAGAATACTAATGGCACGCTACACAGTGTCTCTCTTACAGTTCATGAAGCCACGTGGCACATGTGGAGGCGTTGTAACGACCTCCTTGCGTGGATTGATCACAGTGACGTGCTGCTGGTTCCAGATGAATGTACTCGTCCTCCCTGAGCCATACTGGCAGTACATGCACGAAGCGAAGATGTGCACACGCGCCACGCACGCACTCATTCCCTCGCACGCACACATGGGTACACGGGCGGGCGCAATTTTGTACCAAGATCCACCCCATGTGATAATTTGACGCATGTAAAGTCGTTCACTTCATTGATGGTCAATTAATACAGCACATGCAAATTGAGTGGACGTGAGGGCAGAAGAAAGACATTATTACTCCACTGCGCGCATGCGAGTAGTTAAATCATGGGTTGCTGGTAGTACTTCCATTGGTCTCCTTCATATTTTGTGCCAATTTTTGACAGTAATATAATATTTACGCATTTGAGCAGGGTAGTACTTGAAATTTATGTTCCGCTAAACTCACCGGGAGCCGTTTCGGGCCTCGAAATCAAAACCATCAATTAATCTTTACCTTGTTCCCATCACATTCGAAAGCCTGCTCACACCTACTAGTACGTACCAAACCTGAACATGTTCCCACTATGCAGGTATTAGTACTAGTGCTAGTACTTAGGTTATAAAAAGGGGAACTACCTAACCAAAAATTGCTCTACCTTTCCTCCTCATAAGTGCTTCTTCTTCGTCCGTCGTTGCCATGGCCGGTGAGCAGAGCTCTAGGGCGAGAACTACTCGTAACAAGGGAGCGGCAACCAAGGCTGCGGACAAAAAAGGGAGGGCTCGCCGCCACGCAGAGACCTCGAAAGATCTCTCACGGGAAGGCGATGGCTCCCAGGAGCGCCCTAGCCGCGGAGGCGAACATGCCGAGCCGATGGATCTGGAGTCGTAATCACTCGACGGCATGCCCGATCAGCTCAATAAGCACCTCAATAAGAAGAAGGAGTTCATCCAAGGCTTGATCGAGTTGCTGAAGGAGAGCCTCAACGACATGCCCGCTTAGCTCAATCAGCAAGGGGAGTTGACCGCCGGCATGGTGATGCTGCTGAAGAAGAGCATTGCCTCGGAGAAGAAGGCGATCGGCGAAATCCTGTGACTTCAGGAGGACAAGGCGAAGCTATGCCACAAGATCAACCTGTTGAAGGAGAAGAACGCCGGCTGGAAGAAGCTGCATGAGAATAGTAGTTCCTCGATGAAGATGCTGCAGGCCCTCGTCATGGAACAAAAGGAGGAGTTGGCGAAGCTCCGCATCGAGCACCCGGCTGCTGTCAAGGTACGTAATGCGGCCGTGGAACAGATGATGAGGGCTCGTGTCGAGAAATCCCGCGTCATGAACAGAATGAAGAAGATGGCGGAGGAGACGCGCAAGGAGATGGATGTCGTGGAGGAGATGAAGAAGCATTTACGACTCCGCGGCGAATTAGATCATTTGGGGTGATAATCTTCCTTCTTCTTTTGCTCCTATGTTTCATCTTTTGCTTCGGGTGTTTCGCCGCATGTGTCACGTTCTCTGCGAGGCATGAATAGAACAATGTTTTTTTGAGGGAATGAATAGAACAATGCTAACAATGAGATGACTAGCAAATTAGATCATTTTTTATCGCCATATGGCACTGGGCTGCCGTGTTTCGTGCTCCTCTGTCGCAGAACTACTCCAGTGGAAAACTTGAGTATACCGCACGGTTCTTTGCTCCTCCTCGATCAGGTCGTTGGCGCATTTATACGAGAAGTCAAATCACAAGGCCCCGCCTTCCAGCAGTAAGGAGCCATCAAATCACAAAGGCCCTCGCCTCTCGTGAAACCGACCAAGCTAGACTGCCCCGCCCTCTAGCCTTTTTAAAAATGTATACTTTTGTACAATAGTAGTATCGATGGATTGCGCCATGGAGCAAAACTTGAAATTAAAAAAAGGTGGTACATATAGAGAGTGCTCGTTGCCAAATTATGCATATAGTACTATTAAAAAGGCTAGTCATAATAATGGTGTCCAGCACAACCCACCCCTCAAATAAAACTAAGAGGGTGCTTGGATACGTTTTAGTCCCATGACTAAAATTAGTGGGACTAAAACATGCTAGCCTCACCCATGCTTGGATCCAAATACTAAAAAGGCTAAAATCAAGTTAATGAGCATTTATTATCCTCCAAACCCTCCAATCCAGAACTCGCCTGTGTTAAAGGAGGGGAGTTAAATGAGTAGAGAGAGGACTAATCCACATTTTAGTAGGGGTACCCCTGACTAAAAAATTTTAGTCTCAAGACTAGTTTTAGCCCATCTTTAGTCAGGGGTGCTTGGAACTTTAGCCTCTTAAAGAGACTATTTTTAGTCAGACTAAAATAAGTCCCTTGGATCCAAGCACCCTCTAAGCATCCTGGAATTCTTTGACAAAACTAAGCACCCTGAAATTCTTTGACAACTAAACTGCTGGCTATATGATGTTGGCCATATATATTGTACGTATATAATGTGAAGAAATGAGTGGTAGTACTATACCAACTAAAAGATGAAATGTAAGAAATACTGGTATTACGTACTGAAGAGTTAAAGTAAAGAGAAGAAACATAACATAGTTCTGCTGGGAGCTCAGCACAACACACCCCTAAAATTAAATTAAGCACACCTGAAATTAAACTTTGCAACTATACCGATAGACACTACATTAGAACCACCATGAGCAACGACACTGCCACCTTACTCGGAGTCCTCGTCCACGTCCTCAACTTCGTCCTTGTCCCTCTTCCTCTTGGCCGATACTTATTTGCTTGAACCGCACACTTGGATGTTGCTCTTCATCCAAACCTTGTAGATATTGAAGCAAAGGTAGCCATCCAATGCAGCGTAGTGGATGGGGTCTATATCTAGTACATTCCGCTGCCATGCATGACGATGAAATGTGTATGGAGGTTTCTCCAGTTTACCGTACGAAGAATGAACCATGGCTCCTGCCAGGGTCAGCATTGAAGGCTGACGAGAGGACACCAGCCGATTCTTCTGGAGGTCGAAGGGGTTGCCTACAAAGAGACCTATCCGACGCAGGACATCCCTGTCGTTCTTAAAGTCTACAGTAACGAATTTCATTGTTTTGTCCTTGAGGAAGTTATTAAAATCCTAGCACTCAACGTTTGCATGGCATATGTGGTAGACCAAGCAAACATTATGTACGCAAACCTGGATCATGGCGGGCTTCTTCCTCTCTTTGTCCTTTAGATCCTTCTTTGGTCTCAGGATTGTGGTGTACTCAACATCTAGCCCAGCAACCCACTCATCATCTGAGTTTTCGAACATGTGTCTGAAGCGAGAAAGGCATCCTTTCACCGTCGCGGAAGAACGGGTGTAGATGACATCGAACTCATCGCTGGTGATAGTTCTAACCTTGTACTCACCGCCGATCATGGAGATTTGGGACGCCATGGATTTGGGAGGAGGGTTAGGATTAGTGGAACTGCCGTAATGTGAATGGACGGGACGACTAGGAGCGAACCGTCGTAGTATTGAAGGATGTGTGGGGACGAGTAGGAGCAAACTGCCAGCGTGCGAACGGCAGGGTAGTGGCTTTTCCATTCTCCCATGATACGGGCTTCCGAGAGCCCTTCGATCTGAGATCGAACGGTTGCATGGCGTGATTCTAGACTAATGGGTGAATATCCTATCCTGGAGGGTTATTCCGCAAATTTTCAGCAACTTAGCATGCGACCGTTTGATCTCAGATCCAAGGGCTGCCAGCAGCCCGTATCATGGTCGCGCCTACCATGACCGTCGCGTCGCTCGCACGGTCGCGCCCTTGGAGATTTAACACGGTGTGTTAGGCTATCTGATGTTGGCATGTCATACATAGTCATCACTTAGTCACTCATACTACAACAAGGTTGGCTATAAGGTTGGCTATAAGTGTATTTTTTTACTCCTCTTTATCTCTTTCTTCGTACCCCCTCCGTCCCATAATATAACAATGTTTTTGACACTAGTGTAGTGCCAAAAACGTTCTTACATTATGGGACACAGGGAGTACTAGTATTTATTGCATTTGCCAAGGAGTGACCTCTTCCAATGAAATGGTGTTGCTAAGTTTGCTTCATTTAATTATCTATAGACTCAAAATTGTCTTTTCACCTAGGTACACGCGCTTAGCACCATTTCTTCCTTGGGTCACCAAACTAGTCTCTTTCTCTTCTTGATTAACTTGCCACATCAGACTTTATGCCTATGTGGCAAGCTTAAGCACCTGTAGGAGCAAGTAAAAGTAAGTACAATAGTGCGCTTTACATGGCATTTTTGCATATGTGGAGGAAAGACAGGCAAGCAAAAAGTGGAGAAGTGGGCTCTCATGCAAGAGCCAGCCTCTACTACATGGTGGAGCATTGGGAGAGGCACCTGTATGGAGGTGGTCAGGAATCGGGAGACTCACGCCGGTTGTAGCGCCGCAGTTAAAATGATAATGGCAAGTCAAATCACGGGGCCCCACCTGTCCAGCAGTAACTCGCTGTCAAATCACACAGCCCTACGTTTGCAGCAGCCTACTCCCTCGTCTTCTCGCGTCTCTGTCGAACCGACTATGCGGAACTGCCCCGCCACCTACCGCGCAGGAAAAGCCCCGCCCTCGACTTTTAAACAGTATAAAGTATACTAATTTTGTATCCATGGATTGCGCCCGCGCCATGGAGAAAAGCGTCTAGGAAATGGAGGAGAGACGGTGGTCTTGCAATAGAGAAGAGGGAGAGGCGAGATAGTGGTTTTGGAATGGAGATGATGGAGAGGAGAGGAGGTGATTTTGCAATGGAGAAGTTCAGAAGAGGGAGAGGCGAGACGGTGGTTTTGGAATGGAGATGATGGAGAGGAGAGGAGGTGGTTTTGCAATGGAGAAGAGGGAGAGGAGCGTGCGGTAGCGATTTAGGATTGGACGAGACGGCCGGCGTGCTGTGACTGGATCAAAATCAAAATCAATTTACCCTTTAATTAAGAAAGCGACCCCACATTAACTAGTCTCCCGTTTATTCTGGGTCATAATTGACCATGATTTCCGCACATAAAATATATGTTATATGTTGCAAAAATAATATAATTTGAAAGTACATTCAGATACGAACCAAACGATACAATTTTTGGTGACATGCATTCACATTTTGCTTATCAAATACAGTACATGGTAAAACTTTGACCCAAAATACGCAAAACCACAAAAAAATACTTCCAAGACCAGCGCCGCTCTTCCGCTCTTGTCCTCTTAAACCACCGCCGCTCCTCTCCTGTTCCAATTTAAATGCAGCGCCGCTCCTCTCCTCTTCCATTTCAAAACCACTGCCCCTCCTCTCCTGTTCCAGTCCAAAACCAGTGTCGCTCCTCTCCCGTTCTAATCCAAAACCAGCGTTGCTCCTCTCCTCTTCCATTCAAAAACCACCGCCGGCGAGTGAAGGTGATGTGGAGAAGTAGATCGATGGAGGAGTACAACCGATACGCGAGGATCGCAGACGGCGACCCTGTGAAGCTAGCTAGGATGTTGGAGATACAGTCTTGGTTTGACAACAAGGACCAACTAGCGGCGACGGTGACATCCATGGCCAAATATCTGCAATAGAGTGAAAAGGCAGCAATACTCCCGGAGGGAGTCGCGCCGGAGTACATAGAGCTGCTCCTCTGGGCCATGGAGCAAAAAGATTCACCGAATCCGATCGTGAGGGAGCGGTGGTGGGAGTATCGATCCCAGATGGAGCATCCACCAGAGGTTGAAGGATCGAGCATCTACAGGGTGCCGTTTGTGAGGGTGTCCTTCCAGAGCGAGCCGGTGGAGTCTCCGTCGACTGAACCCAACTACAAGAGGAGAAAAGCAGTTGGCCCGATGACGCTTCCCCGCCATCGTCTCCCTCGCCGTTCACACCATCTCACGGGGCAGCTGTCTGCCGCCGAGGAATAGGAGGGGGCTGCCCCCCAGCCCAATAGTCGGGCAGGTTGTGAATTGTCAGGAGGAGCTTAGGGTTGTTAGTATTTGCAGGTTGTGAATTGTGTTTTGTGTTGTGTATTTTGAGAGTACTTTCGGATATGCATGTCTTTTGAATTTCAGATTTGCAGTATTGAGCATATGAAGTATTTTATGAATTCTAGATATCTATTTTTAGCACTTAAAAAAATGTAGTTTCATAGGAGTATAAAAGTGTAGACAATGTGATTCTCAAAGAAGAAACTGCAAGTTTCAGTTTCAGATAAGAAACTGCAAGTTCAGTTTCAGATAAGAAACTGAACTTTCAGAGGTAGAGCATTTATGTTAACACGACCTTTTCAAACATGGTTAACATCATGCTAGAAGTTTTATTCATGGTCGAAAATGGAACTACCAGCCAGTTAACATCATGCTGATCAACATTCATGCATAGCACATCTTCATATGATGCACAGTCAAAATGCCCACACAATGTCGAGTGTGCGAAACACAGAGAAAATGAGGGATGAAGTTTTGGCAAGTGTTGGATGTGGTTTTGGGCTGCTGAGGGAGTCCTGGATTAGGGGGTCTCCGGACAGCCAGACTATCTCCATTCGCCGGACTGTTAGACTATGAAGATACAAGATTGAGGACTTCGTCTCGTGTCCGGATGGGACTCTACTTGGCGTGGAAGGCAAGCTAGGCAATACGTATATGGATATCTCCTCCTTTGTAACCGACCTTGTGTAACCCTAACCCTCTCCGGTGTCTATATAAACCGAAGGGTTTTAGTCCGTAGGACAACAACCATAACATGCAATCATACCATAGGCTAGCTTCTAGGGTTTAGCCTCTCTGATCTTGTGGTAGATCTACTCTTGTACTACCCATATCATCAATACTAATCAAGCAGGACGTAGGGTTTTACCTCCATCAAGAGGGCTCGAACCTGGGTAAAACATCGTGTCCCCTGCCTCCTGTTACCATCCGGCCTAGACGCATAGTTCGGGACCCCCTACCCGAGATCTGCCGGTTTTGACACCGACATTGGTACTTTCATTGAGAGTTCCTCTGTGTCGTCGCTGTTAGGCTTGATGGCTCCTACTATCATCGATAGCAATGCGGTCTAGGGTGAGACTTCTCTCCCCGGACAGATCTTCATATTCGGCGGCTTTGCACTGCGGGCTAATTTACTTGGCCATCTGGAGCAGATTGAAAGCTACACCCCTGGCCGTCAGGTCAGATTTGGAAGTTTGAACTACACGTCCGACATCCGCAGAGACTTGATCTTCGACGAATTCGAGCCACAGCCGGGCGCGCCGCACTGTCGCGATCGGTATGACCTAGCTCTGCCGCCGAACAGTACCTCAGAGGCCGCGCCCGCATCAGCTCCGACTTTTAGCTCGGAGCCAACTGCGCCAAACGAGGACGGGTGGTTAGACACCACCTCAGGGGCTGCAGTCTCAACGGTGATCGAGCCAAACACCAGCCTAACACTCTGCACATCCCGTGAGTCCAAGGTGCCGGACTCTTTTTCTGACTCCGAACCGCCCGCGCCCCTGCCAATCAAATCCGATTGGGCACCGATCATGGAATTCACCACCGCGGATATCTTTCAGGACTCGCCCTTCAGCGACATTCTAAATTCACTAAGGTCTCTCTCTTTGTCAGGAGAGCCCTGGCCGGATTATGGCCAACAGGATTGGGATGCGGACGACGAAGAAATTCGACGCCCACCCACCACCCACTTAATAGCCACTGTCGATGACTCAACCAACATGCTCGACTTCGACTTCGAAGACATCGACGGTATGGACGACGATGCGGGAGGCGAAGAGGAACCACCGCCCACAGGGCGCTGGACGTCCACTTCATCATATGAGGTATACATGGTGGACACACCAATAGAAGACGACGACGAGGAATGAAGGACGCACCGAAGGCTTGTTCCCTCGAGAAGCACTCAAAGCGGTGGCGTAAGCGCCACCCCAAATCCCGACTCAGCAGAAATAAAGATCATACAGACCCAGCGTTGGAGCATGGCGAACCACTGCCGGACCACGGCAATACGGAGAATGAAACCAAACAAACCAATTCTGTCAAAGATAATAGTCCGGACGACATAACGCCGGACAAGCACCCGGAGTAGCAGAATGCCCGTCAAAGGCTTATTTCCACCGCGAGGAGTGTGAAAAAGCAGAAGCAAAGGCTCAAGGCTGCGCAGGACATACTCCAAATTAGATGGAGTAAAGTACTCAACACAGCAGCGAAGTACGACGACAATCGCCCCATCAAGAGCTACCCAAAGCGGAAGTTGCTACCTGAATTCGATGAGGAGGCCTTAGACCCCCCACAACCAAAAATCAAAACAGCCACCTGGCCGGATAGATGACCTCACGGCCAACATAGAGAGGCAAACAATGCCACTCACAAGACAATACGCGATCCACGCGAGGGCTCGCACCAAAAGGACGGCGCAACCAGATCCATCTATGGACCATGCAAGCGCCCCTCAGCATACAATGTAACACAACAAACATCCGAACAACGCAGTACACCTAGATACAGGGGTGCCGCACACCCCCTATGTTTCACCAATGAGGTGCTGGACCATGAATTTCCAGAGGGATTCAAACCCGTAAACATAGAGGCATACGACGGAACAATAGACCCTGGGGTCTGGATTGAGGATTATATCCTCCATATCCATATGGCTCGAGGAGATGATCTCCACGCCATCAAGTACTTACCCCTCAAGCTCAAAGGGCCAGCTCATCACTGGCTTAAAGGCCTCCTGAAAGTGCAACTATCCCTAGGTGGTTTTGGTAATTCATAACAACATATAGCTCATTGAGCTAATGCTATTCCAAGGTGATTATTCCAGGAAAGCTCAATGATTGGCATGGCATGGATGTGAAAGTGGAACCCTCAAAATGCTAAGGACAAAGGATTGGCTCAAGCTCAAAAGCTCAAGACTCTTCATTTTATATTTTAGTGATCCAAGATCACATTGAGTCCATAGGAAAAGCCAATACTATTAAGGAGGGATGAGGTGTTGCTTAATGAACCTCTTGCTTCATGTGCTTAATGATATGCTCCAAAACCCTCAACTACTTTCCCATATCCACATATGACCTAAACTCTAAGCCAAACTCGGTCCTACCGATTCTTCCTATCCGGCGCCACCGAGTTTCACTTGTCAATAGCCACTGCCAAACCCTAGCAATTCGGTTCTACCGATAAGGATCTCGGTCCCACCGAGATGGGGTTGCAAACTCTCTGTTTCCCTTTTGTAACTTTTCGGTCCCACCAAAAGAGCGAATCGGTCCCACCGAGATTGCAATGTAAACTCAGTGTTTCCCCTTTGTAACTTTTCGGTCTCACCGAGTTCCACTCGGTCTCACCGAAAGAGCAAATCGGTCCCACCGAGTTTGCCTGACCAACTTTGTGGTTAGCTAATTACCAAATTCGGTCTCACCGAGTTTGTGTAATCGGTCTTACCGAGATTAAGTTATGCCCAAACCCTAACCAAATCGGTCCTACCGAGTTGCATGTCAGTCCCACCGAAATTCCTAACGGTCACTAGGTTTACTACTTCGGTCAGACCGAGTTTTCTGATTCGGTCCCACCGAGATTGGTAAATTGTGTGTAACGGTTGGATTTTGTGTGGAGGCTATATATACCCCTCCACCTCCTTCTCATTCGACGAGAGAGCCATCAGAACACACACACCATTCCTACTCATATGTTCTGAGAAAACCACCTACTCATGTGTCGAGATCAAGACATTCCATTCCTACCATATGAATCTTGATCTCTAGCCTTCCCAAATTGCTTTCCACTCAAATCTTCTTTCCACCAATTCCAAATCCTATGAGAGAGAGTTGAGTGTTGGGGAGACTATCATTTGAAGCACAAGAGCAAGGAGTTCATTACCTACACACCATTTGTTACTTCTTGGAGAGTGGTGTCTCCTAGATTGGCTAGGTGTCACATGGGAGCCTCCGACAAGATTGTGGAGTTGAACCAAGGAGTTTGTAAGGGCAAGGAGATCGCCTACTTCGTGAAGATCTACCGCTAGTGAGGCAAGTCCTTCGTGGGTGATGGCCATGGTGGGATAGACAAGGTTGCTTCTTCGTGGACCCTTTGTGGGTGGTTGCTTCTTTGTGGACCCTTCGTGGGTGGAGCCCTGTGTGGACTCGCGCAACCGTTGCCCTTGGGTGGAGCCCTGTGTGGACTCGCGCAACCGTTACCCTTCGTGGGTTGAAGTCTCCATCAACGTGGATGTAGGATAGCACCACCTATCCGAACCACAGGAAAAACATCCGTGTCTCCAATAGCGTTTGAATTCTCCAAACCCTTCCCTTTACATTCTTGCAAGTTGCATGCCTTAATTTCCGCTGCCAATATACTCTTTGCATGCTTGCTTGAATTGTGTGATGATTGCTTGACTTATCCTAAAATAGCTAAAATCTGCCAAGAACTAAAATTGGGAAAAGGTTAAGCTTTTGTTTGGTCATGTAGTCTAATCACCCCCCCCCTTCTAGACATACTTTTCGATCCTACAAGTGGTATCAGAGCTTTGGTCTCCATTTGCTTGATCTCCATAGCTTTTGGTGGTCATAGCCTTGGTTTCACAACCTAGGAGAGTATGGCGTCTAGCGAGGGAAATTATCACCGTAGAGGTCCTTACTTTGATGGTACTAATTTTGCTAGTTGGAAGCATAAAATGAAAATGCATATTCTTGGACATAACCCCGCCGTTTGGGCTATTGTGTGTGTTGGTTTGCAAGGTGACTTCTTTGATGGGAAAGAACCAAACCGTGAAGCTACCGCGGATGAGTTGAAGATGTTGCAATACAATTCTCAAGCTTGTGATATTCTCTTCAACGGATTGTGCCCCGAAGAATTCAACAAAATCAGCCGCCTTGAGAATGCAAAGGAAATTTGGGACACTTTGATTGATATGCACGAAGGTACCGACTCCGTCAAGGAATCCAAGTTGGATGTACTTCAAAGCCAACTTGACAAGTTCAAGATGAAGGATGGTGAAGGTGTCGCTGAAATGTACTCTAGGCTTGCTCTCATCACAAATGAGATTGCCGGCTTAGGAAGTGAAGAGATGACCGATAGATTCATCATCAAGAAGATTCTAAGAGCCTTGGATGGAAAAATATGATACCGTGTGCACATTGATCCAAATGATGCCCAATTACAAAGATCTCAAGCCAACGGAGGTGATTGGAAGAATTGTTGCTCATGAGATGTCACTTAAGGATAAAGAGGAACTTCACAACAAATCAAGTGGTGCCTATAAAGCCTCATGTGAAGCCCCTACATCATCAAGTGAGAAACAAGACTTCAATGAAGAATTGAGCTTAATGGTGAAGAACTTCAACAAGTTCTACAAGAGTAGAGGCAAAGATAGAAGCTCCAAGTCAAGGTCCTACAATGACAAAAGATCTTCTAGTCGAGAGCGAAACTGTTACAACTGTGGAAGACCCGGACACTATTCCAATGAGTGTACGGCTCCCTACAAGAGAAGAGAAGATTCTGCAAAAAGAAGAAGCAAAGAATCACCACCAAGAGAGAGAAGGAGTAGAGATGATCGTTATGAACGAAGATACTCACGGAGAAGCAAGGATTCGGAAAGGAAGGAAAAATCATCAAGGAGCTATACAAGACGAAGACATCAAGCTCATGTTGGTGAATTGGTATCCGGCTCCGACTCCGACAGCCACTCCGAAAGAAGTTATCACTCTGACTCCGAAGATACTCAAGATGAAGGTGTTGCCGGTCTAGCACTTGTGTCAACCAACTCCTACGACATATTTGACTCACCAAATGAAGGAATTGGAAGATGCTTCATGGCCAAAGGTCCTAAGGTAACACACCCCGAGTATGTTGATTTCAATAGTGATGAAGATGACTTGTTAGGTGATGATTTGCTTGGTGACAACTCTAGTGATGAATACTGTGATGAAAGACCAATTAATCATGATAATCAAGATAAAACAAGTGACAATGATAAGGAGAAGATTGAGGCTCTAACTAAAGAACTAAAAACTCTTAAGTTAGCTCATGACACTATCTTCGAAGATCACCGAGAACTTTTAAGAGCTCATGAGAAACTACGCTTTGAAAAGCTCAATCTTGAGCAAGAGCATGAGTTCTTAAAGGCAATCAATGATGATCTCCGCAAGAAAAGTTCTTCTTACATTGCCAAGCGTTTACTCTTATCCACTTACATGCCTCAAGTCAAGTCTAGTAACAAGAAAGATTCTTCCTCTAGTAGTAACAATGATCATGCTAAATCCAATATTGTTGCTTCTAGTAGTTCTCTTGATTCCACTAATGATTCTCTTAGCCAAGTTACACTTGAGCAAGAAAATAGCTTATTGAAGGGAATTATAGAGAAAGGAGTGTACAAGAGCCTTGCCGGGAGTAAGCAATTCGAGGAAATTGTGCGCAAGCAAGGAATGCACCGGAAGAATCAAGGTGTTGGTTTTGAACGAAAGTTCAATGCCAATGGAGTTGAATGGGAAGAAGATCAATACCCCAAGACGAAGTTTGTCCCTCAACAAGAGAAGTATACTTCTTTCAAGGGGACACAAGCTCAAGATGATCTTCCACCACAAGACTACGAGCAAAAAGGCAAGGACAAGCTTCAAGAGGAAATTGATGCATTTGAAGAAGCTCCAAAGACCTTAGTCAAGTGGATTCCCAAGACTACTTCAAGTTCCACTTCATCAAGTACGACTACAACTCCAAGGATTCCCATCAAGATGATGTGGATCCAAAAGAAGAAGAACTAGAGAGTTCTTGAGGGTGACTCCGCCAACATACTTCACTCTTATCATTTTGGCAAGAACAAGTGCAATCAACTTCCACATATTGCACTAGTTCAAGGAGTCACAAACCCTCTTGTTGGTAAGACAAGGGACAAGGTAACCTAAAAGTTTTCATGGACATCATCTTTTGTGCATCACTCTATGTCTATGGATATCCTTGTTTGTTCCTTGTGGGACTAACCCATGTAGGTATTGAAAGTGCAATTCACTCAAATGGATAGCTCCAAGAGATCTACATCAACATTGAGCATCCACATCTTCAATATCTACATGAAGTCATCATCGACAAAACCCAAGGTTAGTTCATCCCTCTTAGGGGGGATATCACATCTAGGGGGAGCTTTACTCTAAGACTTGAGCTAAAGCAACTCTAAAGATGTGAACAAAACAATGCTTTATGTAAAAGTGGTAACCCCACTTGAGCTTAAACGATGAGTATGACCTACGATCAAGTGTTCTCACTTGACTCCTAAATCAATATACTCATATATAGATGACCTAGTCATCGCAAATTGCTTGATAGATGCTAGAATTGGTTGTGCATGCCTTGCCACATATTTCATTTGCCATCTTATTGTGTGAGCATGCTGATTGCATATTTTACTCATTCGAGGACATCCACTTGTTGTTTTGACTGTTTGGCTTTATCCTCTTTTGCAAAGTGGATGGACAAGAATGCCTAAGTACCTCCTCTAGCTATCTATGCTTTTCTCGTCTCAAACTCTATTCATGCTGCATCACAAAATTTGATCAAGTCAGATTCGAACCACTCTGTGTGAGGAGCGCTCGGAGTCCCCGATTCGTCATAGATTTAAACTTCCAAAACCTCTTTATGATTCTCGGTCTGACCGATACTCCACTTTTGGTCCTACCGAGATCATTAAGTTGATCTAGGTTTTCGATCTCGGTGCAACCGATTTGAACCTTTCGGTCACACCGAGTTTCAGTAACTGCACGCAGTTATGAATCTCGGTGCCACCGAGTTGTTCCACTCGGTCACACCGACAGGGTCGGGCTATATATAGTCACGGGCAAAATTTGGAAATTTCTCCGAACCCCTTCGCCCGCGCGATAGCCTGCTCTGCCCTCGAGGTCTCCGGATCGTCTTCTCGTCGCCAGCAGCCTCCTGTCGCTGGTCTCTGCCGCCGTCAACGGGAATTCTACCCCGCCGTTGCCGCCGTAGCAAGTCCCCGCCGAACTAGGGTATGGACTTGATTTTTGTGCTATTCCTCGATCTGATTCCTAGCACATTGTGATCATACTGTTTCTAGCCACGTTTGATAAACTTCTATCCAGTCAAAATGCTCATAGATTAGGTTTGATTCGAAAATTCTAGGTTTAGGTTTCCGCAGAAACCATCTCGGACCCACCGAGTTGAAAAACTCGGTCCCACCGATTTGGCTTATGCCATTGCACAAGTGAGACTCGGTCTGACCGAGAATTACTATCGGTGTGACTGATTTTGGAATTCTGTGAAACCCTAGCAGTCTCGGTGCCACCGAACTGTGACTCGGTCCTACCGAGTTCACTAGTTTAGGTTCCAAAACTGCTTCGGTATCACCGAGTTTGAAAATCGGAAACTAAAACTAAGTTTTTGGATCATTCTTTTTGCAAAAATCTCTGCATTTTGTGATGCTCATCCACTTTATCTCCTCTATAATCTATTCACAGGGTCAGCAGTCCGTTTGCATCATGTCAGACCAAAGTGACAGCCAAAACTTGTCAGAGCAGCAAGTGCAGTTGAGTGAGGGCACTAGCCCCTCAAGTTCCTCAGATGATGGCAGCAGGAGCACACCCAGCAACCTGCCTAAAGCTGCCACTAGACAAAGGAAGAAGAGAACCTCAGATTCTGAAGATGAGGACTATGTGGCAGAGGAAGAGGCCACTTCCAAGAGAGTTGAGCCAGCTCAAGGCTCAATGCCAGGCCTGAAAATCAAAAGGCCAGCAGGCAGGCAGCCCATGTCAAAGGCTAGAGCCTCAACTGAGAAGCCCACTTCCCAAGAGCCAGCTGCAGCCGAGGGCAAGAAAAGGAAAGAAAGAGTGAAGAAGATTGTGGCCAGAGTGCTTGGGAAGGCCTCCATCATGGTAGAAGAGGATGAGGAAGAGGAGGCAGCTGCACCGGCGCCCAAGGCAGCCAAACTTATGGGAGATGCCATAAGGTCAGGGGGAGCTGCATCTAAGCCTAAGAGTGCACCAAAGAGAAACACAAGAAGCATCCTAGCCACTGAGAAGAACAAGGCCCTAGTGCCTGAGACTGTTGCTGAGGATGAGGAAGAGAATGTCCTTCGGAAGCTCAAGCCCAAGATCCCAGACCACAATGATGCTCATCCTGTGGCTGAGGATATGAAGCTCAGGAGAGACTCAGGGCTCAGGAAATGGAGAGAAGCAGATCCATACGCTTCTAGGAGAAGGACTGCAGTGGACTATAGTTTTCATACCAAGGAGCAGCAGGATTTCTATGAGACTGTGCTGCTAGATAAGAAGCCCATTGTCTGTGATATGCGATGGGTTGATTGGACATATATCAAGAAGAATGAGGAGCACTATCCTGGAGTGCAAGACAGCTTCATAGCTTGTGGAGTAGCTGACTTTGTTGGGCAGAAGCTCACAAAGTGGAATGAGGAACTTATCATGCAGTTCTACTCCACAGCTCATTTTTATCCGGATGGCAGGATCACATGGATGTCAGAAGGTACAAGGTACCACTCTACTGTTGAGGAATGGGCGAAGCTAATCAATGCCCCAGAGGAGCAAGCAGATGACTTGGATATCTATGCCAAGAAGAAGATGGACCATAACTCCATGTCCAACATGTACAAGGAGATTCCGAATGAAGCACTCGACACGTTCAAGTTTGGCTCAGTGCATTATCTGCTATCAGGATTGCCTACGATCAACTGGATCCTTAGGCACACCCTTCTGCCCAAGTCTGGAGATCACAAGATGATCAGAGGTTACGCGATCAATTTGCTTCATGTTTTTGACGTGCCTCAAAAATTCAAAGTCATGAGTCTCATAGTGGAAACGATCAAAAGGACTGCAGCAGATCAGAAGAGGAGCTGTGGATATGCCCCTCAGATTCAGGAGCTCATCAACTCCAAGATGGGCACGGGCGTATATTTGTTGGATAAGGAACACCTGCCCATCCGTCCAGATTTTGAGGACAATGAAGTTGTTATGACTAAGAACGAGCCATCATCTGCCCAAGCATTTGCAAAGAAGGAGAAGGCGAAGAAGGAAAAAGCTGCCAGGATGCCTACTCAAGCGGAGGCATCTGATTACTTCTTAAAGACCAAACAAGAGCAGCTTGGTTACTTGATTGCATCCACGCTGAGAATTGAGCAAAGTCTGGCCAACCTCACTAAGAATCAGCAGAGCCTAGAGAGGATCATGGAACAGAAGTTCTATGACTTGGATGTCAAAGTAACGGAAGTTCAGTCTGCAGTGGAGCAGCTCCAGGAGGACATGAATGAGAGGAGAGGCAGGACCACGACTCATGCTTTTTCTAGAGTGCCACGAGGCCCGAGGTCGTCTGCCGTGCCAGTTGCTGACACCAGAGCCACTACTTCAGCACCAACTACAGCCGCAGCTCCAGCGTCTACTTCAGC
This sequence comes from Triticum urartu, assembly GCF_003073215.2. Classification (NCBI taxonomy): domain Eukaryota; kingdom Viridiplantae; phylum Streptophyta; class Magnoliopsida; order Poales; family Poaceae; genus Triticum; species Triticum urartu. Next base: position 338,400,812 of record NC_053022.1, read on the forward strand.
TCAAACTCCAGCGACTACTTCAACATCTACAGAAGCCTTCGTCCTTGGAGTGATCCGGACTCCACCACCACCTAAAGATCAAGCCTGAGCGTCGATCTAGTGCTATGCATTTTCTAGGAACTTTTTGGTAACTTGTTGCCAAAGGGGGAGAAGATGTATAGATCATAGGCTTCGAGAGAGAGAGTGTTGCTTTTCTCTCTTGCTTTATTTGGTGGTTTTTCGAACCTTTTCTGCTTTTGAGTGCTTGATACTACGTGATTATTTGTGAGACATCGATGATCATGTGTTTGATCATAAGCTACACTTAATGTTTGCTTAATGCTTGCTTAAATATTATCATTCTATCTATCGTTTGTGATCATTCACTATTCCTGGTGATGAGTGCATGTATTTCATTCTTATCATTTTGAGCGCTCCACCAAGATGTATGTGACATGGAAGAGTAACCCATGACTCTAACTCTTTCTGCATTTGCAGTCCAAAGCAAATTTTAAATATGCACAAATTTAGGGGGAGCTCTTACCTATCACATACTTCTCAAAGCGACGATATACTTCATGCTTATTATCATTTGTCGAAGCTTTGATCTATATGTTGTCATCAATTACCAAAAAGGGGGAGATTGAAAGTGCAACTATCCCTAGGTGGTTTTGGTAATTCATAACAACATATAGCTCATTGAGCTAATGCTATTCCAAGGTGATTATTCCAGGAAAGCTCAATGATTGGCATGGCATGGATGTGAAAGTGGAACCCTCAAAATGCTAAGGACAAAGGATTGGCTCAAGCTCAAAAGCTCAAGACTCTTCATTTTATATTTTAGTGATCCAAGATCACATTGAGTCCATAGGAAAAGCCAATACTATTAAGGAGGGATGAGGTGTTGCTTAATGAACCTCTTGCTTCATGTGCTTAATGATATGCTCCAAAACCCTCAACTACTTTCCCATATCCACATATGACCTAAACTCTAAGCCAAACTCGGTCCTACCGATTCTTCCTATCCGGCGCCACCGAGTTTCACTTGTCATTAGCCACTGCCAAACCCTAGCAATTCGGTTCTACCGATAAGGATCTCGGTCCCACCGAGATGGGGTTGCAAACTCTCTGTTTCCCTTTGTAACTTTTCGGTCCCACCGAAAGAGCGAATCGGTCCCACCGAGATTGCAATGTAAACTCAGTGTTTCCCCTTTGTAACTTTTCGGTCTCACCGAGTTCCACTCGGTCTCACCGAAAGAGCAAATCGGTCCCACCGAGTTTGCCTGACCAACTCTTTGGTTAGCTAATTACCAAATTCGGTCCCACCGAGTTTGTGTAATCGGTCTCACCGAGATTACGTTGTGCCCAAACCCTAACCGAATCGGTCCTACCGAGTTGCATGTCAGTCCCACCGAAATTCCTAACGGTCACTAGGTTTACTACTTCGGTCAGACCGAGTTTTCTGATTCGGTCCCATCGAGATTGGAAAACTGTGTAACGGTTGGATTTTGTTTGGAGGCTATATATACCCCTCCATCTCTTTCTCATTGAGAGAGAGAGAGCCATCAGAACACACACATCATTCCAACTCATATGTTCTGAGAGAGAACCACCTACTCATGTGTTGAGACCAAGATATTCCATTCCTACCATATGAATCTTGATCTCTAGCCTTCCCAAGTTGCTTTCCACTCAAATCTTCTTTCCACCAAATCCAAATCCTATGAGAGAGAGTTGAGTGTTGGGGAGACTATCATTTGAAGCACAAGAGCAAGGAGTTCATTACCTACACACCATTTGTTACTTCTTGGAGAGTGGTGTCTCCTAGATTGGCTAGGTGTCACTTGGGAGCCTCCGACAAGATTGTGGAGTTGAACCAAGGAGTTTGTAAGGGCAAGGAGATCGCCTACTTCGTGAAGATCTACCGCTAGTGAGGCAAGTCCTTCGTGGGCGATGGCCATGGTGGGATAGACAAGGTTGCTTCTTCGTGGACCCTTTGTGGGTGGTTGCTTCTTCGTGGACCCTTCGTGGGTGGAGCCCTTCGTGGACTCGCGCAACCGTTGCCCTTGGGTGGAGCCCTGTGTGGACTCGCGCAACCGTTACCCTTCGTGGGTTGAAGTCTCCATCAACGTGGATGTAGGATAGCACCACCTATCCGAACCACGGGAAAAACATCCGTGTCTCCAATTGCGTTTGAAATCTCCAAACCCTTCCCTTTACATTCTTGCAAGTTGCATGCTTTACTTTCCGCTGCCAATATACTCTTTGCATGCTTGCTTGAATTGTGTGATGATTGCTTGACTTGTCCTAAAATAGCTAAAATCTGCCAAGAACTAAAATTGGGAAAAGGTTAAGTTTTTATTTGGTCAAGTAGTCTAATCACCCCCCCTCTAGACATACTTTGATCCTACACCTCCCCGAAAACTCCATTGGAAGCTGGGAAGAGCTCGAAGACGCTTTTTGGGCAAATTTTCAAGGGACTTATGTCCAACCTCCGGACGCGGACGATTTGAGTCATATAACTCAACAGCCTGGAGAGTCAGCCCAAAAACTTTGGAACAGGTTTCTTACTAAAAAGAACCAAATTGTCGATTGTCTAGACACCAAAGCCTTGGCAGCTTTTAAGCATAGCATCCGTGATGAATGGCTTGCCAGACACCTCGGCCAAGAAAAGCCGAGAACAATGGCAGCATTAACAAGCCTCATGACCTACTTTTGCATGGGTGTGGATAGCTGGCTAGCCAGATGCAGCACCAGTGACCCTAGTACATCTGAAGTTAGAGATGGAAACGGAAAATCACGGCGCAACAACAATAACAAACGCCGGAATAAAGAAGACAGCATGAAGAGCACGGTAGTAAACGCCGGATTCAAAAGCTGTCAGCAAAAGCCGCCCTCGAAAGGCGCCAGAGACGAACTGTCCAGCCTAAACAAAATTCTGGACCAAATATGTCAGATCCATAGCACCCCTGGTAAAAATGCTAATCATACCCACAGAGAATGTTGGGTCTTCAAGCAGTCCGGCAAGCTCAACGCCGTACACAAGGGGGAGGATACACTAAGCGAAGACGAGGAGCAGCCTCTCAAGCAATACACTGGGGAACAAAAGAAATTTCCACCGGAAGTCAAAACAGTAAACGTGTTACACGTGATCAAGGGAAGAAACAAAACGACACTCCCAGAAAATATGCCGAAGGGCCTATCACCGCGGAGTCCTACCACTGGTCATCTCAACCGATCACTTTCGACCATCGTGATTACTCAGCAAGTATCCGGCGTGCAGGATGGGCTGCCTTGGTATTAGACCCAATAATTGATGGATACCACTTCACACGAGTCCTGATGGACGGTGGAGTAGTCTAAACCTGATATACCAGGATACAATCCGCGAAATGGGGATAGACCCAACAAAAATTTGCCATAGCAATACTACCTTTAAAGGAGTAACGCCAGGCCCAGGGGCTCATTGCATGGGCTCCCTGCTACTAAAGGTTATATTCGGCTTCCCCGATAACTTCCGTAGCGAACATTTAACCTTCCACATCGCTCCGTTCCACAGTCGCTATCAAGCACTACTCGGACGCGAAGCTTTTGCTCGCTTTAATGCAATACCGCACTATGCTTCCCTCACACTCAAGATGCCCGACCCACGTGGCATCATTACAGTAAACGGAAGTATTAAGCGATCTTTGCATGCAGAAGAGAGTGCGGCTGCCTTGGCAGCCGCACACTAAAAACGGCCTCACCAACTAAAGCATTTAACAGGTCGTCAAGACCTCGGACATGGTTAGACGAGTCCGGCACAGCTATATGTAATTCATACCGGATCAACGGTCACACCCCTATTACAAATACAAGGGGCTCAACGCGCGCAGATAAGTGGCAATTTTTACTCATCTTGAATTTGGTTTCTTTAAAAAACTATCTTTTTGCACGACAACTTTTTCACCTAAGTTCCTCTCTTTTACAGATGATCATCGTGCTACACCCATCCAGGATACGGCACAACGGAGACACAGGCGCAGACGTGCAGCAGGGACCCGCTCCAAGGATTCTTTTTAGATTAAGACCCTGCGTAAACCTTTTTTACTGTCTCTTGTTAATACATATCCACCGAATTCTCTTCACAGTTGAGAAGGATGCTGACGTCTTGGCATGTGGCCACGTCAGAATAATGCACGTACCTGGACACAAGGGGCTTCTTACAAAGGGCACTATTTAGGCCCGGTTTATACCATAAAGACCGAATACCTTAGGGAGTGTTCGGTGTCACGAGTTTGGCCTTATATGCATCAGCTCCGAATCATTGTCTTTGGTCAAATGTTGGGTTTGCCCGGCTCCTGTGTTTTGGTGCCTTACGTTCTGCTTTATCGGCTAAGGTAGCACTAGGAGAACTACTGCGATTGTGCCCTGGTTCATTCGGACGAGCACCTCGGTAGAGAAAGCCGAAAACTGACTGTCATGATATAGCGTGAGACTGGTCAACCACTCGATGACCTATCAGAATGTTAGAATTCCTCCGCCTTAACGAAGGGCTGTTTTCCGGCCAGGCATGTACGCACCCCGCGATCAGGAGAGTGCGGAGCGACCAGGGGCTATCTAGTAGCCCCACTGTCAAACTCCTATGGCTAAGTGAAAGTGTTAAAGCATTATAGTCCGGTTGCCTCGCTCGCTACGCTATCACCTGCTTAATAGGACCAATACGTTGGGTTGTGTGAACATGCGTTTTTTGCGAGCACCTCCGCATTATATGCGTGGGGGTTGAAGCCGACGGCTGCAATCTTTCAGGTTATACACATGTATACATAAACGGCTGCACAGGAGGCATCATACTACTTTCAGGCAAAAGTATAAACATAGCATTATAAAAACTTCATAAAAGCATTGTTTTTACAATGAGAATACATATCAGTCAAACATAATATTCCTCGAGCACTGGGCCTCTATCAAACGAGCACCCTCGAGAACCTACTCGAAATAATGCTCGGCAGCCACTCGGCCTATGGCCGAACCCTGCGCCGTAACAGTGGTAGCGTCCATCTCGGCCCAATATCCTTTAACACAGGCAAGGGCCATCCGCGAGCCTTCTATGCACGCCGACCTCTTTATCGCATCAATGCGCGGCACCACACCAAGGAACTGCTGCACTAAGCTGAAATAGTTGTTCGGCTTTGGCTTTTCGGGCCATAGCTGATCCACAACAGACCTCATGGCAAGTCCAGACAACCTATTCAGTTCGGCCCATTCGGCTAGCTGGTCAGTCAATGAAAGCGGACGCTCTGGAACATGGAATTGCGACCAGAACAGCTTGTCCACTTCACGATCTGTCTGACCTTGGAAGTACTTGGCCGCATCGGCAGCGCTCGCCGCCAAATCCATATACGCATCCGCCGAACTCCATAGCCGATCCAGAGGGGCATACCATGGATCTCCGAACTTCCTCCGTAACATGAAGGGTTTCCCAGCCGCAATATCCCCGGCTTCCCGCAGCTCCTCCTTCTTCGCTCTCATAGCAGAACGGGTGTCTTTGTCCGCCGCCGTGGCCTTGTCAAGGTCCGTTGCCTTCGCTCGGTTTTCTTTTTCAAGGACCGGGCAACAGTCGGCAATGTCTTTTAATTCTACGGCCATCTTGGCCATCTTCTCTTAGCTCTCGCAATGTGCGGCCTTCTCGGCTTTCAATTCTTTGGGCCCCTACAAAGCAGCGGCATTACTACTCCTCGCTTGTTCCTTGGCTCGGGAAAGTTCTGCCCGCAAGGTTTCCACGGTGGCAGCTCCATCTGCAGTCACAACATATTAAAGATACTGGCATCATGCTGCTCTTACTATGTGACGTTCACCAGATAATAACTCATACGCTGTGCCTCGTCAAGCCTCTTGTTAACAAGCTCGATGTCGGCGTCTGCCGCATCCAGTTGCCGTTTTAATTTGGCAAACTCACTAGTCCGGCTAGCCACCGGAGCTTCCACCACCTGCACATAAGGGCAGTCTGGTTATTGCCTGGGAATATGATCCTCTGTTCGCCGCCGTTCTCGACGACAACCAGAGTCTCAGGGGCTACTATCTACACAGGGCACACCTAGCATGTGCAGTACTATCACATATTATCTCACGTACCTCAAAGCCTGTCAGTAGACTCATAATGGCTTCATGTAATCCGCTTTCGGCGGACGAGATTCTGTCCATCACCGTACCCATCAGCATACGGTGTTCTTATGAGATGGCCGCTCGCCCCACCAACTCCCTCAGAACGTCCGACCGCACACTAGACGGTGCCGGACTCTTTTGTCTGCTCTCTTCGGGAGCCGGACGCTGGGGACTTCGGGGATCTATGGGATTATCTTCTAGCCTCACCGATCCGGAAAGGCCCTCTGTGACGACACTTCGGGGTCACCCGCTTCCTGAGTGGAGGAGTCCGGAGGAGGCGTTTCGCTCTCCATCATCTCTGGAAGAAGATCCCCCGAAGACGAGCTCATCTGAGAGGGGCTAAGGCCCGAACTGCAAGATATATGCGGTGGTTATTTTCTCAAAAAAAAGATAGCATACCTTTACTATTGAAGTATTATGGATCACTTACGACTCATTGGAGGGCTGATCCCCCCGCGGACTTTGTGCGGCAAAAGCACCCCCCGAGGCAGGACCCTCTGTGGGAGACTTCTTCTCCCGTTTGGAGGCTTCGGCTTCTGGATCCTCGGAAGCGGTCCTTTTCCTCCCCCGGTTGTCCTCCTTCGTGGAGACGCTCATTCCCTCGGATGGAACGGGCAGTGATGGGGGCCCGCGTCTGCCCGTATTATCCCCCCCGGTATCTTCCTTCGAGGGCTCCGGGCAAGGTGCGACATCGAGCATCTTTTCCAATACCGGATTTTCCAAACCCTCAGGGAGGGGGGCCAAACATCGAATCATCTATGCCTTTGTTAGCCAGTCCTATTCAAAAAGCAAACTCTCAGAAATAACTTCATGACGAATAAAAGACAATGTGTTCGGCCAGAGGGTTTCTTACTTGTTCGGCAGCGCGGTTACTGCTCAGGCCCACGTCCTCGGTAATATCCGAACACTCTACTTGAGGTCCGAAGAATGACTTATACATTTACTCGTGCGTCAGGCCGAGGAAACTTTGAATGGCACGCGGTCCCTCTGGGTTGAACTCCCACAAGCGAAGGGGCTGTCGTCTGCAAGGCTGTACTTGACGAACCAGCATAACTTGTATTACCACAGCCAAATTAAAATCTCCCTCGAAGAGATCTCGGATGCGGCTTTGTAGTATAGGCACGTCCTTGGCTGGACCCCAGCTCAGATCTCTGCTAATCCATGACATCAGTTGTGGTGGGGGCCCGAGCGGAAAGCGGGGGCAGCCGCCCACTTGGCATTTCTAGGAGTCGTGACGTAAAACCACTCCCGTTGCCATAATTCAGACACCTTTGGAAACGAACCTTTCGGCCATGGAGCTCCTGCCATCTTGCCTATTGATGCACCTCCGCACGCTGCATGTTGCCCCTTGATCATCTTCAGCTTTACTTCAAAGGTCTTGAGCCACATGCCGAAGTGAGGGGTAACACGGAGGAAGGCTTCACACATGACAATAAAAGTCGAGATGTGGAGAAAGGAGTCCAGAGCTAGATCGTGGAAATCTAGCCCATAATAGAACATCAAACCCCTGATGAAAGGATCCAGAGTGAGGCCTAGACCTCGGAGGAAGTGGGAGACAAACACAATGTTCTCGTTGGGTTCGGGAGTAGGGACGATCTGCCCTCGAGTAGGCAGCCGATGCGAAACCTCGGCGGTCAGGTATCTGGCCTCCCTCAACTTCTTAATGTCCTCTTCCGTAACGGAGGAGGGCATCCATCGTCCTTGAAGGCTGGATCCGGACTTGATTGAAGTTCCGGAGCACCTAACCTGGGCTTTGGGTTTTAGAACTCGAGGCGGGAGAAGGGTTCGATTGAGCAAGAGAGAGAAAAATCGAAAATCTCGTCCCTTTATAAAGAGGGTGAATATCAAGCGTCCTCTCTGTAGCCATTTAGGACTTTCCTATAATCTAGGAGTCCTAGACACGGTTGGGTTACCCACGACCCACATTAATGAGAATCCCGTAATTGGGAACGCGATCTCCGCTTTGGCAAGACGTGTCAAGAAACTGCCTCGCGTTATGTGCGGGGCTGGTTAAATGAAACTGTTCGAATAATCACCGGGCCATGACATGACGTCATGTTACCAAAACAAGCTGGCGGATTAGATCTACGAAAACATTATTCTCTCTACGGTGAAATGTGGAACTTATTTTGCAGGGTCGGACACTATCCTCGTATTCAAATTCTTCTGTGATGTATTCAGAGAAGGAACCCGCCTTGCAATGCCGAAGGCAATACTACGCGCCGGACTCATCGTCATTGAAGCCTGGTTCAGGGGCTACTGAGGGAGTCCTGGATTAGGGGGTCTTCGGACAGCCGGACTATCTCCATTGGCCGGACTGTTAGACTATGAAGATACAAGATTGAAGACTTCGTCTCGTGTCCGGTGGGACTCTACTTGGCGTGGAAGGCAAGCTAGGCAATACGATATGGATATCTCCTCCTTTGTAACCGACCTTGTGTAACCCTAACCTCTCCGGTGTCTATATAAACCGAAGGGTTTTAGTCCGTAGGACAACAAACAAACATACAATCATACCATAGGCTAGCTTCTAGGGTTTAGCCTCTCTGATCTCGTGGTAGATCTACTCTTGTACTACCCATATCATCAATACTAATCAAGCAAGACATAGGGTTTTACCTCCATCAAGAGGGCCCGAACCTGGGTAAAACATCATGTCCCCTGCCTCCTATTACCATCCAACCTAGACGCACAGTTCGGGACCCCCTACCCGAGATCCGCCGGTTTTGACACCGACAGCTGCCCCATCTAGGCTTTCATTTTTAACATGCGCAACCCACGACCTCAGATGGGAGGTCCATAGGCCTGTTTGTATTTTCTTAGGGCCGTCATGTATCGACCGGCCTATGGACCTCCCATCCGAGGTTTTATTTTTGGCAGCCCAATTTATGTATTTTTTTTGAAGAAAACGCAGAGGTCTGTTCTATTTTTCTATATAAGAATAGGAACGCCATGTCCAACGTATGTTTCCCTTCTAACTATATTATATATATTTTAAATTATTTTATATGTTGACTATTTAGTTCACATAATTGGCAAATAGGTGACCGCTCTCGCGATCCCCTTTGCCCCCGCCACCACATCCACCCTCGCCGCCGCCCCCGCCACTACCTCCACCCTCGCTGCCGCCATAGATCTCGCCGCCACCCCCCGCCTCCTGACTCCGGGCGCGCTTGCCCCCTCAGCAAGTCCGCTCGCGCGCCCCATGGAGTCGCCGGCCATATCCACGGGGGAATGGCTAGAAGACAAGCGGATGTACAAGATGCATCTCCCACATGTCTACAAAGCCTTCCCGCGGATGCTCCAGCCACTCAACTCCGCCGTGCCGGCAGTGCTGCAGGAGACTCGAGGGAGGAGATGGAGGGAGCGGGTGATGCGGATCCGCGACGACGCTCTCTCCTGGACCCAGTGCACGCGCAATGGAGGGAGGCAGAGGAGGAAGCTGCGAGGGAGGAAGCCGAGGAGGGACCGAATCCGTTCTCTCACTCACGCAGGTATGCTTGGATGTGCAAGGATCATGTGGATTGGGAGCTGCTGAATCTAGCCCTGCAGATCTACTTCGAAGAATATTTCTCGGAGAAGCACAGGATGCCCCACCCCAGGGAGCCGCCGATTGCGTTCATTCGATGGGCGAAAGGAGAAGTGAATTCAGGAGATCCACACTGTGCTGCGAGATGGGAATGCTTGACTGGACTCATGCCCACCAGCACGCCACCGGAGCCGGAGCAGGTGGATCCCCTACCTTACCTCTCCCCCAAACCTGCAGAAGATTGAAATTAGGCTTGCAATCTGCTTCAATTGAGCTGTCTGGTGGTTATTTCTGCTTCTTGAGAGACAACATCTGGCTGGTGGATGAGAAGGAACTAGGAACTCCGATGAATTTCCCCTATCACAATGGGGGGAGCGCTGGTTGGGCTGTGGTACGGCCCACCTCCGCCCCAAATGGGGGCACAATCTGGGCATGCTCCTGTAATTGCCCAAGATCAATCTGCTAGTGGTTCTGACTCGCGGATCAGTGGGAAATCTCAAGGCAAGAATCAGCAAAAGAAGAGACAGGACATCCAGAAAGCTACTCCTGCCCCTGCTTCGGGCCTTATGGTATACTCTGAGGTGATCTGCTACAACTGTGGGGAACCAGGGCATCATTTGGATAAATGTGTCAAGCCCAAGAGTTGTTTTATCTACAAAATGGTTACCCATAAAGTTGAGAATTGCCCTGCCAGAAAGAAAACCCATAGTTCTGCTAGATATGTTGGAAGTGCTGCTCCAGGATTAGGGTTCTACCACATAGACCCACCTGATGAAAATGCTCAGTATCATGGCTCCCTGAAGAATGTGGGGATTGTTCTGGTAGAAGCTGGTGAAGTGACCAAGCAAGAACTTGCCACTGAGTTTGCAGACATTTACAAAACCAACTGGCCCTGGCCAATCAATGCCCTAGATGAGTGGACATTCTTGGTCAAATTCCCTCCTAAAATAGATGTAGTTCAAGTTGCTGGATACCCCTGTTTTGGTCTCAAAAAAGACAATGTTGTAGTCAATGTTGAAGTCTCGAAAGGCAGGATTGAGGCTGAAGAGGACCTCCAGGAAACTTGGATCAAGATCAGGAAATTGAACCCCCAAGTGGTGTGACTGGACTATGCAGGATCAAATCACTTCCACTCTGGGGGTCTTACTGGATGTGGATTGGCAGCATAATTTCAAGTCATTCTATGAAACTGTTAGGGTCAAAATCTTATGTAAAGATCCCTCCAAAATCCCTGTTGAAAGGCTTTTTGGAGTTGGGAACAAAATCTACAGGCTACTCATTGAGGTGGAGTCCTTAACCCCCACTGAAACTGGCACCTCCACCAACCTCTCTGCTAGTACATATGTCTCTGCAGCTGAAACTGGTACCAATCTTACTGAAGATGTTGAATCCAACATGAGCTCTAGATCTGAATCATATAAAGGGCCTGCTACCAATTCTGGGGCCCCTAACATCAGAGGACAGTCTTTTGGCCACAATCAGATGCTTGGAGAAACTACACCCACTTCAGTCCTCAAGACACACCTCCTTAATTCTCCATACACTCCTCAACTCAGCATCCGGGAAAAGATCTTGAATTCTGTGCTTGATGAAACTGATGGATTCAACCTCCTCAGGGAAATGGAGCTCCTGGAAGATGATGATCTGATGGAATTAGATGGTTCTATAGATCTACAAGAGGATCAAGAGGCACTTGTTGAAAAAACTGAACTCCCAGACAATTTGGACTCAAAATACAACTCTGACTTCCCTGCCCTTCCTAAGGAGAAGCACCTTCCCAAATGGGGTCCTGTTTAAGCCACCAGAACCAGTGCCAGGGTAGCTGGTGACAACAGAACCATTATTGAAAAGGCTCAACAGCTCAAAGAGGTCCAGAACCTGGAAGTGCAAAAACCCCAGGGTATGAAACACACTTCCTTCTCCAACTTTAATGATACTTCCTTCAATGCCATTGCTGCTAAGATTGGTGTAGATGTTACTTCTCTTAATGAGGGCATTGAATGCTCTTCCTTTATTTACCCTCACCAAAACAGATCTGAAGGCTCTGTTTGTGAGAATTTTTCTCTAGATGGTAGTTCTAGTTTAGACTGTCTTTGATAAAGTTGACCTTGATTTCCTTATGAAACTCCTGGAGCTTAGAGGTTTTGGGGGTAAATGGACTAGTTGGATCCAGCAACTTACTCATGGGGGTCTGTTGGGGTCAAGTTAAATAACTGTGAAAGTGATTTTTTCCTAGCTAGTAATGGCCTTAGGCAAGGTGACCCCATCTCCCCGCTTTTGTTTAATTTAGTAGTCGATGTTCTTACTAAAATGCTGAGCAAAGATGCAGATCATAGTCTGATTGCAGGGCTCTATCCTGAGGTGTGCCCTGGTGGCATCATCTGCATTCAATATACAGATGATACCATCCTTTTCTTAGACAATGACTCCACACATGCTAGCAATCTGAAAACTGTTCTAACCTGTTTTGAACAAGTCTCAGGCATGAGAATCAACTACTCTAAAAGTGAACTCATCCCTATCAACATGCATGATCATGAGTTAGCTGACTTCCTCTCTATTCTAGTCTGTAATAAAGGTAACTTCCCCATTAAGTACCTAGGTATCCCTCTCCACTATGATAAACTAAGGAGAGAGGATATCCAACCCCTTCTGGATAAAATCATTAAAAGGATTGCTGGGTGGAGGGGCAAACTTCTCTCTTACAGAGGTAGATTGGTCCTCATACAAGCTTGTTTGGCTAGCATTCCAGTGTATCTCCTCTCCTTCTTCAAGTTCCCTAAATGGGCAGTGAACCTCATCAATTCTCAGATGTCTCATTGCTTGTGGAATGATTTTGAGGGAAATAGGAAGCTACACCTTGCTAATTGGGCCCTAGTCTCTATGAAAAAAGATTTTGGAGGCCTAGGCATACCTAACCTCCAAGAAATTAACATCTGTCTTCTAGGTTCTTGGATTAAAAGATTCTATGAGGAAGACCTGAAACCCTGGAAGCTTCTTATTTCCCATAAATACCTAGGAAATAAACCTAATATTTTTTTCCCTTCCTCCAACCCTAAGACCTCTAGATTCTGCAAAGGATTGAAATCTATTATGCATGGTGTGAATTTGGCTACAGATGGAACATAGGGGATGGGAGCAGAACCAGGTTCTGGGAAGATACTTGGTTTGGCACATCCCCCCTAGCAGTCCAATTTTGGCCTATTTACTCTGTCCGCAATGAGCTTAACAAAAGTGTCAATGAAGTTTGGGATGGTCAATGCCTAAAACTCTCTTTTAGAAGGAACTTTAGTGATAGTCTCATGGAACAATGGTTCCAGTTGGAGGAAATTGCCAAAAACATTACCTTTACTGCCGAGCCGGATGCCCTGATTTGGCAGCTAGACAATAAGGGGAAGTATTCCTCCAGCTCCCTCTATCATGTTATCAACTTTAGAGGGGTTCAACCCGTGTTTATCCCTGCTGTCTGGAAATTGAGAGTCCCCCCTAAAATTCATGTATTTCTCTGGCTTCTCTCCAAAAACAAATTGATGACTAGGGATAACCTTAGGAAGAGACACATCATCAAACCCCTTGATTGTGTTTACTGCTTGGAACAAGAGTCTTCTTCTCACCTATTTTTTGAATGTATAGTTGCTAAACATCTCTGGGCCCACATTGATGAATATTTCCCTAGTCAGGTTGGCTCATCCTTTGAATCTGTCACCAGATTCTGGATTGCTACCAAAAAGGGCTCAGTTTTAAATACTACTAGCTCCGTTGTCCTTTGGTGCCTTTGGAAATGTAGAAATGCTATGATTTTCAGTAACTCCTCCTAGATTTCCATTCCGCAGGTCTTGAGGTTCATCAGGAACATGGTGAGGAACTGGGCGATTCTCTCCTCTAGATCGGACAAGGACAAGTTGTTGAGCTTCGTGGAAACCCTAACAAGATCCCTCCAGAAACCGTTGGCGATCACTTGTGGCTGAACAAGGCTCGACCTACTCTGGGGCTGTACCCGTGGGCTCGTCTCAAGATCTCTGATGAAGATGATGGGCACCTGGCGCCGAAAAAGAGGGACATCCACCATGCTACGCCTTCCAGCCCAGTGTCTCCACTTGCTTACTGGTCGCCGCAAGCTGACACGGCCCCTCAGCTGAAGACCATGAAGGCTTCGATGGACCCTCCTTGTGTCATTTGAGTGGTCTATCCGCTCTGCCTTTGGCACCGCTCGGGTGATTTGTGTTATTCAGAGAACTTGTTCATCCACCCCCTAGTTTGTAGCTTTTCTACCTTTGCTTTCGAACTGCTCTTTGAGCTGCTGTATCAGAATATGTTGTGGTTTCGTTCTCAGCAATGGAACCAGGGACATGCTCCCTGTTTTTCTAAAAAAATTATTTTATATGTTATTATATATTATTTTTATTGTGATCATATATTTAACAGATACTTACATATGTAAGAAAACAATATCCCACATCTTATTAACTTATAAAAATAATTTCTTGACAAATAAAATCCTGGATTATTTTGGCACAAAAATCCTAGTGATTGTGTACAAAAGCTTGGTAAGATTTAAGGACGAATGTAATAATATCACTTATTATTTAAATATATTTATAACAAAATGCTCAGCCTCTTTTTATTTTTTGATAACATTGCTCGCCCAACCCAACATTATAATTAGAATCAACCCAGCAAAATCGTGTATTTTGAGAAAGTGCAAATGGCCTGTAACTTTTTAGGAAATAAAATAAACGGGCCACATGGACGCTACATTATTTGTTCACCCAACCTAGCTAATGGCTGTAATTCAAAAAAAAGAGATCAAATTGACTGTAAATTCTACCGCGCAAAAAAAGACTGTAAATTCTGAAAAATGGGTTGAATACGTGCCACATTTTTGGAGGCTGAAATGTGGGCCAATAGGTCGAATCCAACGCAAGTCGTTCTCAATTTAGTCAACAAATGATTCTGACAAGTTAGCCGTTGGATTTACATCCAACGACCAGCATCCATCTTCAATCTCTCGTCTTCTACCTCCAGCGCGGCCGGGACCACCTTCGCCTCCTGCTGCTAGCAGCTCTGCTTAGCACGCTTCGCTATGAAGTGCTACTCCACCATTGGCCAGGCCATCCCTCCACCCCTCCACACCTCCTGTTCTTCTCCACCGACTGTCGAACCACACCGCACTAGAACCAGTTAACCCTCGTACACCTCTCCGTCTGCGACTCTACTCCCGCGTCTTCCCATCTCCGGCTCGTTGTTGTCCGGGGCCTCGCCGTCGTCCACCACCTTGGATGCGCTCGGCGCGGCATGGTCAACGTGGTAAACGAACGACACCATCGGAAGTAGACTGTGCTTGGAGTGGCTGACAGTTGGGTCCACAGCCGCACACAAGGAAATGCCTCCTTATTACGCGCAAAATAATGATTCCTCCACCTGACATCTAGGACCCACTAGAAGGTCCTCTGTATTTCGCGAAAATAACGTGCCCCCCGCTGACATGTCGGACCCACCAACTATCTTCGCACGCAAGGAAGCGCCTCCTTATTACGCACAAAAGATATGAATATTCCCCCTGCCAGTTGGAACCCAGCATAGTGGGAGACTGACTTGTGGGCCTACCAAGTTGACGGGGATGGAGCGCTTTGTCAACTTAGCGAATATGAACGATTCTAGCTCCTGTTACCGTACGATGTTCATCCAACGGCCGTAGTGCTTCTTCAACCTCTGGTCTTCTTGCTCCAGCCTCCCAAACCAGCGCCGGTCGTGCCGCGTGCTCCTGCCTCCCGTGGCTGGCTGTGATGCCGCGGAGGCCTCACCGCCCCTACTACTCCCACCGCTGGCCAGGCCATCCCTCTACTCACTCACACCCCCTGTTATTCTGCGGCGACAGCAGCCTCACACCGCAGCCGAACCAGTGAACCCTCATACTCCTCTTCGCGTGGGCATCCACTGCTGCGTCTTCCCCGGCCCCGAGTCGTCCCCTTCCTAGTCCTCGCCGTCGTCCACTACCGTGGTGCTCTCGGCGCGGCATGGTCAACGTGGTCAAGGAACGACTTCCATCGGACGTGGACTATACGTGGAGAGGCTGACAGCTGGGTCCACGGCCGCAGCAAGGAAGTGCCTCCTTATTATGCGCAAAATAATGATTCCTCCACCTGACAGCGGGGACCCATCGGACGGGCCACCGTATTTCATGAAAAAACGTTTACCCCTGACTGCTGAGACCCACCATCTACATCTTCGCATGCAAGGAAGTGCGTCCGGGCAAAAAAAACTGATTTGCCCCCCTGACTGCTGGGACCCACCAGCTACATCTTCGCACGCAAGGAAGTGCGTCCGGGCAAAAAAATGATTCGCCCCCTGACTGCTGGGACCCACCAGCTACATCTTCACACGCAAGGAAGTGCCTGACAGTCGGGACCCACCTGGTCGAAGCGTACGTAGCATTGTTATTCTGGTCGCGAACGTGTACGTACATATATAGTGGTGGATGTAGAGGCGCGCATGTGTCGTAGTAGAGGCGCGCACGTAGCATGTACACGTACGTACAGCAGCCAGGGTGCAAGAAAGAAAATACGGCCACGTATGTGTACATACGGGCGGGGTCTCGAACACCTACTCGCGCATATGTATGGCCAGGGCTCGTGTACATGGCTGGGTCGGAACGGAGAAACAGCGTCGTCGTGTTCATCGGGAGGCAACGTAATGCGTCGTGTTCGTGGGGAGGCAACGGAATGCGTTGTGTTCATGGGGAGGCAACGGAATGCGTTGTGTTCATGGGGAGGCAACGGAATGCGTCGTATTCATCGGGAGGCAACGGAACGCGTGGGAGCCAACCGGCTGGGTCGGAATGGAATGCGTGGTCGTGTTCATCGGGAGGGCTTGGACGGAACAGGCGATGGAAACGAGGCTTGGCGTACCGCAAAACAGAGGAACCGACCTTGTGTTCGACCGGCCACGTTCGAAATGGGATCGTATTCATCGGGAGGGGTCTGGCGTACCGCAAAACGGAGGAAACGGACCTCCTACGGTCGAAACGGGGGTCCTGTTGATCGGGAGGGGTGTGGCGTATCACAAAACGGAGGAAAGGGACCTCCTACGGTCGAAACAGGGTTCTGTTGATCGGGAGGGGTGTGGCGTACCGCAAAACGGACGAAACAGACTTGTGTTGGCGCGCTACGGTCGAAACGGGGGTCCTGTTCATCGGGAGGAGTGTGGCGTACCGCAAAACGGGACACCATGGGATACTGTTCATCTCCAACGTCGACCTCCTCCAGCCTCCACGGGCTCCTGTTCATCCATCCTCCACCGCGCGCTACTCCACCGGCTACTGTTCAACCACCACTCCACGAGCACCCCTCCATCGTCTACTGTTCATCCAGCCCTCCACACCACGGGGTCCTATTCAACCATCCCTCCACGGGCACCCCTCCACCATCTACTGTTCATCCAACCCTACACCACACCATGGTGTCCTGTTCATCCAGAGGCAACGCCACCGTTCACTGTTCATCCAACCCCCCCTACAATGCTCACTGTTCATCCCAGAGACAGCATCGATCGGCTTCAGTTAGCAGCAGTAGTGAAGGAATCGCTCGATCGGGTTTTGTTAACATCCATCGATCAATCGCTTGGGTTCAGTAACGCGTAGCCTGCAGTGCAATCGCTCGGGTTCAGTTAGAGCCCAATGCCTCGCTCGGGTTCAGTTAGAGCCAACGCCTCGCACACATGCACGTACGTGTACGAGAGAAACGCGCATCGCTCAGCCCCCGACCTCCCACCGTAACCGAGAACTCCCCGAAATTTTTCTCCCCCTCGCTTCTACCATGGTTTTTTCCGTCATGGATGGCCCAAAGAATGTCATGCAGCTGCATCTCCGGCCTGCCCAGGACAGAAAGTCCATTTTCTGTCATGATTTTTTGTCATAGAAGTAGGAGCCCACCACATCTATGATGATATCGGGTTTTGTCACAATTATCGTCATAGAAGTGTCATATGTATGACAGAAAAAAAATCGTTCGGCCCAAAATGTCACGGATGTGTCTTTTTTTGTAGTGTACATCAACACCATAGCCCCTCCAATGAAGTGTGAGTAGTTTACCTCAGACCTACGGGTCCATAGTTAGTAGCTAGATGGCTTCTTCTCTCTTTTTGGATCTCAATACAATGTTCTCCCCCTATCTTGTGGAGATCTATTCGATGTAATCTTCTTTTTGCGGTGTGTTTGTTGAGACCGATGAATTGTGGGTTTATGATCAAGTCTATCTATGAATAATATTTTAATCTTCTTTGAATTCTTTTATGTATGATTGGTTATCTTTGCAAGTCTCTTCGAATTATTAGTTTGGTTTGGCCTACTAGATTGATCTTTCTTGCAATGGGAGAAGTGCTTAGCTTTGGGTTTAATCTTGCGGTGTCCTTTCCCAGTGACAGTAGGGGCAGCAAGGCACATATTGTATTGTTGCCATCAAGGATAACAAGATGGGGTTTTCATCATATTGCATGAGTTTATCCCTCTACATCATGTCATCTTACTTAAGGCGTTTCTCTATTTTCATTAACTTAATACTCTAGATGCATGCTGGAGAGCGGTTGATGTGTGGATTAATAGTAGTAGTAAATGCAGGCAGGAGTCAGTCTACTTGTCCCGGACGTGATTCCTATATACATGATCATACCTAGATATTCTCATAACTATGCTCAATTCTGTCAATTGCTCAACAGTAATTTGTTCACCCACCGTAGAATACTTATACTCTCGAGAGAAGCCACTAGTGAAACCTATGGCCCCCAGGTCTATCTTCATCATATTAATCTCTTAATACTTAGTTATTTCCTTTTCTTTTTACTTTGCTTTTATTTTACTTTGCATCTTTATCACAAAAATACCAAAAATTTTATCTTTTCATATCTATCAGATCTCACTCTCGTAAGTGGCCATGTAGGGATTGACAACCCCTTATCGCGTTGGTTGCGAGGATTTATTTGTTTTGTGCAGGTGCGAGGGACTCACACATAGCCTCCTACTGGATTGATACCTTGGTTCTCAAAAACTGAGGGAAATACTTACGCTACTTTGCTGCATCATCCCTTCCTCTTCGGGGAAAGCCAACGCAGTGCTCAAGAGGTAGCATTTATTCAATTGCAACTGAAATCAACATAGAGCAAGTTACAACAGCAAACACGTTAAAGAAACGGGTTTAAAACATACCTGTTGCGCCATTGGAGTTTCAATTGCATCCTTCAAATTTGAAATTAGTTGGTATGAGTAAATACAGTGATGCAAGAGCAAAGTAGTATGAACCATAGCTATGGAACCTGACCTGAGAACAATTCTTCTTCTTCTTTAAGCGTTGACTTGGGGTTCGGAGTGGTGGTCCTCATGCTTTCAGCCCTGTAGTTGCCTTACTACCTGCTTGTGTTTGGGTGCTTTGTGGTGGATACGGTGTTGTGTCAACTGAAACTGGGTTACTATCTACTGGGGTTGGGGTTAGAAGGGGTGTAGCTGGTTCTCTGTCCAACTGGGTAGGGGTACAATCTGCGTGAGTCTG
Source organism: Triticum urartu (assembly GCF_003073215.2). NCBI lineage: Eukaryota > Viridiplantae > Streptophyta > Magnoliopsida > Poales > Poaceae > Triticum > Triticum urartu. The sequence continues at coordinate 338,420,003 of NC_053022.1, forward strand.
GGTTATGTGTGGTGGGGCTGGTTCTTGGGCAAGTACAACCGTGGTTCTATCTACATCGATAGGTAGCACGATCTTTTCTGAAGACCATGTTTTTACTCCCGCAGATACTGCCATCACCCCCTCCAATTGAAATGGCTGATAAACAAGAAAAGTAATTGAATGTACAGACATTGGAAGATAGACATGTGCAATGTATAGTAGGGAAGAAAACAGGGCATGAAATAATTCACATTTATGTTATCTAACCAAACAGAATAGCAGGACATAATTTCACATATATGATGGCTAATTAAACAGGATAGCATGACACAATTTCACATGTATGATGGCTAACTAAACACGATAGAATGACATACTTCAAAATATGATGACTATGTAAACAGGATGATATGATATAACTATACGACGTGTCTATTAAAGTGGTTGGCATGCCATAAATCACAAACATGCTGTCGATGAAAACATGATGGCATGATATAATTCATGGATAGAATGACATAGTTTAAAATATGATGACTATGTAAACATGATGAGATGATATAACTATATTATGTCTTTAGAAAATGGGTTGGCATGCAATAATTCAGATACATGCTGTCTATGTAAACATCATGGCATGATATAATTCAAATATATGATTTATATACTAAGCAAGTGAGCAGAGGGCAATCGCATATATGATGTGTCAACTAAGGATATGGCATTCAATATCGTGTATATGATCTAAAAACTAAGCATTGCAATACAACATATGCATGATATGAGTAATATAACCCTGCCAAGTTTGAGCATACACCTCAGGGGGATAATAGGACTGGTCATTTGCCTCTGAATCCTCCTCTGAAGAGCTATCTGTAACCAGCAAGATATCTGCTTCAGTAGGTAGCATTGTCTGCTCTGAAGACCTTGTTTTCACTCTAGATTTCTCCATCACCAATTCAAATGGCTGATGCACAGGAAGAGCAGTTGAATATACAAATATTGTCGACAAATGCAATGGGAAATACAAAAAAAAGGAGGGCATGATATAATTCACATATATGACGCTTGGCTAAACAACATGGCATTGCATAATTCACATATATAATGCCTTGCAGCAAGATAGCATTGCATAATTCACATATATGATATCTTGCAACAAGATGGCATTGCATAATTCAAATATATGGCAATTAGACAATAAACAGGTGGCTGATAACCCACAAGTATAGGGGATCAATTGTAGCCTCTTTCGATAAGTAAGAGTGTCGAACCCAACGAGGAGCTAATGGTAGAACAAATATTCCCTCAAGTTCTATCAACCATTGATACAACTCTACGCACGTTTAACGTTCGCTTTACCAAGAATAAGTATGAAACTAGAAGTACTTTGTAGGTCTTGTAGGCTTGGTTTGCAAGATAATAAAGAGCATGTAAATAAAAGCTAGGGGCTGTTTAGATAAAGACACATCATTATAAGTTTCAGTAGAGAGCTTTTTGTCACGAGAAAGTTATTTGTCCCTAGGCAATCGATAACTAGACCGGTAATCATTATTGCAATTTTATTTGAGGGATAGGCATAAGCTAACATACTTTCTCTTCTTGGATCATATGCACTTATGATTGGAACTCTAGCAAGCATCCGCAACTACTAAAGATCATTAAGGTAAATCCCAACCATAGCATTATAAGGCATCAAGTCCTCTTTACTCCCATACGCAAACAACCTACTTACTCGGGTATGTGCTTCTGCCACTCATGCCACCCACCATAAGAAAATCATGAACATATTGCAAACCCTACAGCAGGGATCCCTCACGCTTGCGCGACACGGAGAGCATCATAGGACAACACCAATAATAAAACATGCAACTCAAACCAATCACGGTCATCAATTAACCCATAGGACAAAACGGATCTACTCAAACATCATAGGATAGCCATACATCATTGGGAAATAATATATAGTGTTGAGCACCATGTTTAAGTAGAGATTACAGCGGGTAAAAGAGGGGTTACACCGCTACATAGAGGGGGGGAAGAGTTGGTGATGACGGTGGTGAAGTTGTTGGTGTAGATCGTTGTCGCGATGATGGCCCTGGCGGCGTTCCGGCGCCATCGGGAGAGGGGGAGAGAGCCCCCCTTATTCTTCTTATTCCTTGACCTTCCCCATAGATAGGAGAAGGGTTTCCCCTCTGGTCCATGGCCTCCATGGTGGCGGAGGGGCGAGAGCCCCTCCGAGATTGGTTATGTCTCTGTCTCTCTCTGTGTCTGTGTTCCCGATTCTGCCCTTTCACCGTTTCTTATATTCCCGGAGATCCATAACTCCAATTGGGCTGAAATTTGGACATGATTTTTATCCGGATATTAGCTTTCTTGCGGCAAAAGAAGGGCATCAACCGCCATACGGGGTGGCCATGAGGGCCTAGGGCGCGCCTGACCCCCTAGGGTGCGCCCCCTGCCTCGTGGCCCCCTCGGGCATCGTCTTGCGTTGATTTTTCTTCCCAAAAATCACATATATTCCAAAAAAAATCTTCGTCAGTCTTTATTCCGTTTGGACTCCGTTTGATATGGATTTACTGCGAAACAAAAAACATGCAACAAACAGGAACTGGCACTGGGCACTAGATCAATATGTTAGTCCCAAAAATAGTATAAAAAGTTGCCAAAAGTATATGAAAGTTGTAGAATATTGGCATGGAACAATCAAAACTTATAGATATGACAGAGACATATCAGCATCCCCAAGCTTAATACCTGCTCGTCCTCGAGTAGGTAAATGATAAAAAAGATAATTTTTGATGTGGAATGCTACCTAGCATAATCTTGATCATGTAATCTATCATGGCATGAATATTAAGACACGAGTGATTCAAAGCAATAGTCTATCATTTGACATTAAGACAATAATACTTCAAGCATACTAATAAAGCAATCATGTCTTTTCATAATAACATGGCCAAAGAAAGTTATCCCTACAAAATCATATGGTCTGGCTATGCTCCATCTTCACCAGACAAAATATTCAAATCATGAACAATCCCGATGACAAGCCAAGCAATTGTTTCATACTTTGACATTCTCAAATATTTTCAACTTTCATGCAATACATGAGCATGAGCCATGGACATAGCACTATGTGTGGAGTAGAATATGATGGTGGAGGTTGTGTGGAGAAGACAAAAGGGATAAAGTCTCACATTGATGCGGCTAATCAATGGGCTTATGGAGATGCCCATCAATTGATGTCAATGCGAGGAGTAGGGATTGCCATGCAACGGATGCACTAAGAGCTATAAGTGTATGAAAGCTCAAACTGAAACTAAGTGGGTTTGCATCCAACTTGCTTGCTCATGAAGACCTCGGGCATTTGAGGAAGCCCATCATCGGAATATATAAGCCGAGTTCTATAATGAAAATTCCCACTAGTATACGAAAGTGTTAACTCAAGAGACTCTCTATATGAAGAACATGGTGCTACTCTAAAGCACAAGTGAGGGAGTCTTGGATTAGGGAGTATCCGGACAGCTGGATTATATCCATCGGCCGGACTATTGGACTATGAAGATACAAGATTGAAGACTTCGTCTCGTGTCCGGATGGGACTCTACTTGGCGTGGAAGGCAAGCTAGGCAATACGAATATGTATATCTCCTCCTTTGTAACCGACCTTGTGTAACCCTAGCCCCCTCCGGTGTCTATATAAACCGGAGGGTTTTAGTCCGTAGGACAACATACAATCATACCATAGGCTAGCTTCTAGGGTTTAGCCTCTCCGATCTCGTGGTAGATCAACTCTTGTAATACTCATATCATGAAGAATAAATCAAGCAGGACGTAGGGTTTTACCTCCATCAAGAGGGCCTGAACCTGGGTAAAACATCGTGTCCCCTACCTCCTATTACCATCCGCCTTGGACGCACAGTTTGGGACCCCCTACCCGAGATCCGCCGGTTTTGACACCGGCATTGGTGCTTTCATTGAGAGTTCCTCTGTGACATCGCCGTAAGGAAGGATTCCTCAACTCATTGTTAAAAACAACATTACCGCCGGGGGAGCTCTGGTTGTCGGCCAAACTCTCCGGCTAGGCAGTTTTGTCATGACCGCCTATTTGGCCGCTGCACCGATGATGACTTCTCGGGTCATCAAAAACAGCCTCCATGTCAGCTCGGAATTCACCAAGCAGATGGATCCAATGGAGCTCTCTTCCCTAAACGAACTCTTGGATCGCATCGCCGCCTTGGGAGTCGCTACGAACTATGATCGGATTGGGATTAAACCCGATCGAAGGGAGATTAACACTCCACCAGTCACCTATCATGTTGCAGTGGTGGAGGAACAATGCGGCGATTCTTCCTCTAACTTGAGGACTAACTACGTCCGAATTCCTGAGCTCTCCGAGCCGGATACCCGTTTACGGAAGGACATCACCCCAACCCTGAACCTAGAGTCAGGCAGCGGGCCAGATTCATCGGGCAACATACCGGAATCCGAACTTCCAAGATCAAAAACCCCTCGACCCCTGGGTCTCAGATCGGGTAGGGGTCCGGACTCAAATCCACCCACCCACCCAGACATAAACGATCTTACCCACATCAGGCAAGAGCCCCATGAAACAGTAAATCATTATTGGGCCAGATTCGTCCTTGTGATGAACAAGGTCAAGGACTACCGCGAGGAGGACGCAGTCTCACTTTTCTGCAATAACTGCACGGACAAGGGAATCCTTAACGCCATATGTTGCCGTGACATATCACGCTTCGCCAACTTGGCGTCCATAGTATGAAAGTACTGTGCGATGGAAAGTGCCTAGAAAACCAAAACGAAATTTTGGGATAATCTGGCTCCGAATGTGCACCCAGTCCGAGGTAAAAGTGTGCACTATCATAAGACACCCGAGTTCATTACAAAGAAACAAAAACCCTCTACAGGGCATGGAACCGTATTGGAGGGATGGCTTAACGGACCCTGCAAAATTCATAGCACAGCGGATAAAATACCAACCCACAGCCTTAGAGCATGTTGGATACTTCGGCAGGTGGCTAAAAGTGGTGAGGATCTTCTTATCCCAAATACCATAGAGCACCATCCCATGGATAACAATATGGTTTTAACAGTCTTTGAGACCTTCGCGTCAAATAATAGGCGCAAGCGAACACTCCGCAGCATTGCCGAAATCTGCCACGTAGCAGCAATAAATCCATGGAGTGACACGGCTATTACCTTCAATGCCAGTGACGAACCTAAATTCCGAACAGCAGAGCACCAGTCGCACTGGTCCTCAGTCTAATCGTGGACGGCTTTCGACTCACCAAAGTACTCATGGACGGCGGCAGCAGATTAAACCTCATCCATGAGGAAACTCTTCAAAAAATGCAAATAGTCTGGAACCGCATTGAGCAAAGTAGCACAACCTTCAGAGGAATCATACCCAGTTGGGATGCACGATGCACTGGGAAAATCATACTAGATGTGGTATTCGGTACGCCAAAGAACTATAGGTCCGAAGAAATCACATTTCAAGTGGCCCCATTCAGCAGTGGACACCATGCCCTTTAAGGACGTGAGGCATTCACCATCTTCCAAGTTGTACCCCATTATGGGTACATGAAGCTCAAAATGCCCGGGCCCAACGGAATCATCACTCTCGCCAGTGATCCAGACACAGCACTCCGCACCGAAAACAAAACAGCCACACTAGCCCTCGAGGCATTATCCAAAGCCCTCTCGGCAGAGGAATTAACCACGCTACGCTCCAGGTGGAAAGGGACGACGTGATACTCGACAAGAGATCCAAGTCCACCTCTTTTAAACCAGCGTATGAAATAGTCAAATTCCAAGTCCACCCAACGGACCCTACAAAAACAGCCTCCATCGGGGCACAGTTAAACCCCGCCGTGGACGCCGCACTACGAGAGTTCCTGCGCGAGAATTGGGACATATTCGCCTGGCATCCCTCGGACATGCCAGCAATCCCACGCAGACTGGTCGAGCATAGCCTCAATATCCTAAAGGGATTCAAGCCGGTCAAGCATGCTCTTCGGCGTTTCTCCGAACCTAAGAGACAGGCCATGGGAGAGGAACTAGCCAAGTTATTGGAGGCCGGATTCATCAGAGAAATAAAACACCCGGAATGGCTAGCAAATCTGGTGATGGTAACAAAGAAGGATAAATCCTGGCACCTTTGTGTTGATTTCAAGGACCTCAATAAAGCTTTCCCAAAGGATCCCTTCCCCCTCCCCCGCATTGATCAAATTATTGATGCTACCGTAGGACACGAGTCATTGTGTTTCCTCGACGCATACTCCGGTTAGCACCAAATCAAGATGACGGAGTCCGACCAAGCCGCAGCGACAGTCATCACACCATACAGTCCCTTCTGTTTCAACACAATGCCTTTTGGGCTCAAAAACGCCGGTGCAACATATCAACGCATGATTCAGACATGTCTGGAGAAACAAATCAACAAAACAGTAGAGGCATACGTAGATGATGTGGTCGTAAAAAATAAACACGTCGACTCTCTGATAGACGACTTGAGGCTCACATTTGACAACCTCCGAACATACGACATCAAGCTCAACCCGGAAAAATGCGTTTTCGGCATACCAGCCGGAAAGCTCCTGGGTTTCATTGTCTCCAGTAGAGGTATTGAAGCTAATCCGGCCAAAATCCGAGCTTTGTCAGAGTTGGCTACCCCAACAGACCTCAAACAAATCCAGAACTTAACTGGATGTGTGGCGGCTCTAAGCCACTTTATCTCCCGCTTAGGAGAAAAGGCATTACCCCTTTATCGCCTCCTTCGGCGCACCAAACACTTTGAGTGGACGGACGCTGCCATAGCCGGATTGGAAGAAATAAAAGCCATACTGGAAACCAACCCAATCCTGGCCACGCCAAACATCGGCGAACAAATGCTATTATACATCACGGCAACTCATCAAGTTGTAAGCGTAGTGCTCGTCATCGAACAAGAAGCGGACGGGCATAAATTCCCTCTTCAAAAGCCGGTATATTATGTCTCCACTGTCCTCACTCCATGCAAATCACGGTACCCACATTATCAAAATATAGCCTATGCGGTATTCATGCCATCCCGGAACCCACGACACTACTTTCAAGAGTGCTCGATTACAATAGCCTCGGAGGTGCCACTCAATGATATTATAAACAACCGCGACGCCACTGTGGGATTGCCAAATGGGCCATTGAGCTCCTCCCGTTCGACATAACATACAAACCCCGGCGAGCCATTAAATTGCAAGTATTGGCCGACTTTGTCGCTGAATGGACGGAAGCCGAACTCCCTAAAGAGTACGGCGCATACTCCAATTGGATTATGCACTTCGACGGCTCCAAAATGCTGGCTGGACTGGGGGCTGGCGTCGTCCTGACGTCCCCAACCGGAGATACAGTTCAATACGTACTATAGATACTGTACACAGACTCAAACAATGCAGCCGAATATGAAGCCTTGTTACATGGTCTTCGGATGGCAGTTTCCATGGGCATTCAGCGCCTGGAGGTGCGTGGGGATTCGAACCTCGCAATATCCAAAATAAATGGAGACTTTGATGCCAAGAATCCGAAGATGGCGGCCTATCGTAACACCGTTCTAAAGATGTCAGCTCGGTTTGAGGGGCTCGAATTTCACCATGTGGCTCGGGAAAACAATCAGGCGGCGGATATCCTCGCCCGCATCGGCGCAAAACGCGAGGCGGTCCCCCAACATCTTTTTAGAGAGGTTGTTTAAACCATCCATGGTATGGGAGGGGACACCGGCAATATTAGTCCGGACCCGGCCACAACACTCGATACTGAACACTCTGACATAATCGGAGGCTCTGCCACCGAAATAACACCTTCAGCCCATGTAATAATGGCCATCATAGCCCCGTGGACAGAACCATTCCTGGCCTACCTAACTAGGCAGGAACTTCCGGAGGACCAAAATGAGGCACGCTGCTTAGTGCGGCGATCTAAGGCCTACAAGGTCCATGAGGGAGAATAGTATAAAAAAAGCACTACTGGAGTCCTTCAAAGGTGCATCTCCGAAGAGGAAGGGCGGAACCTTTTGGCAGAAATTCACACCGGACTCGACGGCCACCACGCCGCAGCCCGGGCTCTTGTAAGCAAGGCCTTCCATACAGGATTCTATTGAACAACATCCCGGGCAGATGCACAGGACTTGGTCCAACGCTGCGCCGGTTGCCAGCTTTTTGCAAATCAAAGCCACATGCCATCCACAGCCCTCCAAACAATCCCCATTATGTGGCCCTTCGCGGTCTTTGGGCTTGATAGGTTGGACCCCTTAAAGGGGGAACCCACAAGAAAAATACTTACTGGTCATGGTGGATAAATTTACCAAATGGATAGAAGCCAAACCTGTTAAAACAGCCGAATCCGGACCGGTGATAGACTTCATATCTGGGGTCGTACACCATTATGGCGTCCCCCACAGCATCATCACTGACAATGGCACGAACTTCACGGCCGATATTATGCTTCAGTCTATCACCCAGAAACCAACGGCCAAGTTGAGCGAGCAAACAGTCTTATAATGAGTGGCATTAAACCAAGATTAGTGCGGTCCTTAACGGAGTCTAACACGCACTGGGTAGAGGAGCTCGACTCCGTACTCTGGGGGCTGCGGACCACACCGAATCGTAGTGCCGGATATACACCCTTCTTTGTGGTATACGGCACAGAGGCAGTCTTGCCCTCTGACATAATTCATGACTCACCTCGAGTGCGCATGTACGAAGAAAGAGAAGCCGAGCTCGATCGGCAGGATAGTCTGGACACCCTGGAGGAGGAGCGCGATGTGGCAAAAGCCCGTTCCGCATTTTATCAGCAATAGGCTCGCAGATACCAAAGCAGAGAAGTATGAGCCAAACCTTATAACGTTGGCGAACTAGTTCTACGCCTGCCGAATAAGAAAAAGAACTAGCTCGAGCCCAAATGGGAAGGTCCCTTCATTATCGACCAAGTTCTGACCGGTGGAGCATACTGTCTGCGGGATGCATCGACTAATCGACTCGAACCGAACCCATGGAACGCGGCCAGGCTCCGAAGATTCTACGCCTAGCACCGGACTCTATGTTCATCTCCTTCCACTGTCCATTTTTTGCATTATCTGTCTTGTTTTTCTTTCTTTCTTTCTTTTATTCTTTCTCAAGTCCTTCAAGGGCCAACTTATGCCTCGCTTGCACAATATAGATGCGCTAGCCACGCTCATCATACCTGGGGGCTTCTTTCACAGAAGCTTAATTATTTATCTGGGCCTCATGCCCCGCACATGTGTTATACTTCCGCATGTACCTTATTTCGCCATTATATGCATCGATATGACTTAAGTTTTGGCCAAGCTGGGTTGCCTGGCTCTTGTATTTATGCCGTACGTTCCCGTTAATTCGGCTAGGGCATAAGGGGAGCACCTCTGTGATTGTTACTGCCGGGTCAGCCGGATGTGTACCTCAGACTGGGTGAAGCCGAAAGCTAGCGTTCTTAAGGGAATTATTCGGTCGGTGAAAAAAAGATGATTTTTATTTATTTTCCATATGTGCCCCAGATGTTTTTTCCTGCGTTTCTTATCGCAGTCCGGACATGCACTTTAGGGCACGCGTACCCAGGGAAAGGAACCCTTAACGGAACTATTCTCCCTGGAAGATGTTTCTTACTACCCATGTAATATAACATAACTAGTTGGGCACTTGTCTGTTCAAGCACTAATGACCTTTACGCTTGGTCTCCACGCATACCCCGGTTCTTATATAACTGGGCGGGTATTCGGATACACTCCGGACTATCGGGTCCCGAGGTTGAAGCGAAAAGGTCCGCCATGACAAATGATCTACAATCCGGCTAGAAGGCATTATACATGTCACTTTAATTACATAGTCATGTAGACTGACTAAATTCCTCTTCTATACCATCCAACAGGCGGTCTAGCCTACAATCCTATTGGGAATACTTTGCGGCTAACTCTACTTGCCCATAAACTAAGCTAACGGGAATCTCCTTCCCGTCAGGCCCCACAGGTCCGACCTCGGCCATGTAATTTGGGTCAGCCTTGGTATACCGCGTCTTCACCATGGCCCAGGCTTCCCTGGCACCTTGACGGCAGGCCGATATCTTCCATAACTGGAAGCGCCGCCGTGCTCCCTTGAGCTTCTCCGTAAGCTCTGCAAAGCCTTCTGGCAAGGAGACGGATGGCCATAAGGCCTAGGAAACACCTTGCATCACCTACCGAACTTGTTCGTGCAGTTGTGAGAGCTCGGATAGCAGATCACCCGCAGACCCGGGCATTTCCTCCGCGGGACGACCCGTCAGCATACCTACAGACATAACAATGTTAGTTGGCTTCTTCGCCGAACTCCTTCAAAAGGATTCGTTCAAGCACTTACTGAAAATGCCGCGTCGAAGCCGCTTATTCTCCTTCTCGGAGTCTGCAAGCTGGGCTCGAACGTCTTTTAGTTCCATGCCCAGCTTGGTATTGGCGTCTTGGAGATTGTTTTTCTCCCGCCTGACCTCAGTTAGCATGCCTTCACCAGCCTGTAGCTGTCGCACGACATGTTGGTCCTTTGGATTTTTTCCGGATTCATCTGCAACATCTATTGTTAGATCTGCAGCCACGCCGCACACTATATGGTAACCATCATTCTTTAAAATGTTACCAGTGGGGGACTTTTTCGGTTCCTTCAATGCGGCAACAGCGGCCCGCAGTTGGGTCTTGCATTCCTCTAGCTCTTGTGACAGCCGAGTATTCTTCTCTGTAAGAACCTGCACAATAAAGATGATCCTTAAATCAGTTTTGCTAACTGTTTCAAGTCTCAGGGGCTACTGATACATATAATCGTTAGATTTACTTACCCGTCCATCCTTTACATACTTATCCGTGGCTCTAGCTAGACCATCTTGAGCAGCACGGAGGTACGCCTCTCCAGAATTGAAGGCATCAAATGCCTCTGGTGAGAAACAAGCGTCGCAGAGTACGGCCCAACGACGCCTATGATTCATGGCGCTTTCCACTTCTGAATTTGTGGCGGATAATCTATCCGCATCCTCTGTAGGAGGATTATCCTGCGCCTACCCCATGTCGGCTTCCGCCTCTATGTCCGGTCCTGGCGCCTGACTGGTGGAAGCTTGATTAGCAACATCGCCGGCCATATTCCAGCGAGCGTTTTTTCTGTTAAAGAAACACGGGCGTCATTACATTTCGAGAAAGACGACAACCACGGAGCGGGGTTTCTGTTATACCTTTGCGCCGGCATCTCCGTCCTGACCGCTTTCCTTTTTGGCCTGCCCGGCCTCGGCGCCTCTTGTTGGCGAGTTACTGCGGGTTCGGTAGGGCGTCCCGAATGCCTTCCCTGTAAAAATGCCATATGTATATGGTAGGTGAAGTGTCTAAAAGGGGATCCTAGTTTTTCAAGTTGGGATTTTTGTTTTTTCTTACGAGCGATGCAGGAAGCAGTCCTGGATAGTCGGACGTAATGGACACCATGGCATCATCGCAGCTTAGCTGATAGAACTTGTCGGATTTCGGGTTCCGACAGACCCTTGAGGTTCGAACACTGGGGTGCATGCGGAGATTTCACCTCCTACCTACCTGCACCCCTCCACCTTGCTAAGATCTAAACTATGGAAAGAACAACACAAGAGACACAGGGTTTATACTGGTTCGGGCCACCGTTGTGGTGTAATACCCTACTCCAGTGTCTGGTGTGGTGGATTGCATCTTGGGCCGATGATGATGAACAATACAAGGAAGAATAGCCTCGCGAGGGTCTGTTCTTGGCTGGGGCGATGAACTGCTGGGAGAAGTTTAGTCACCCTTCTCTCTGTCTCTCTTTCTCTCTCTGATCCTTTGATCCTTCGATCCCTCTATCCCTCTCTTCTCCTCTTTTTCCTCTTCCTTTTCTCCCTCTTTTTCACCCTGCGGGTGGCCGGTCCTATTTATAGAGGCCCTGGTCCTCTTCCCAAATATCAAGCGGGAAGGGAGCCAACAATGGCGGGCTAATTTGAAGGGGGACAGCTAGTATCAGTTATCCTGACAAAAGTAGTCTTCGCCTGCGCAAAGCTCTGGTGATGACGCCGTCTTGGGCTCCATGATGACCTCCATCTCGTAGTCCTCCTGGTCTTGGTCTCGTTGCACCGAAATGGCAACCTTTGCCTGATGCCTCGGTACTCCACGGCTGCGCTTGCCCCCTTTGCACCAAAGAGGAAAGGAGGACACTGCGCGGGCTGGCACCCGCCTGGCGCCCTTGGTCGTCATGGCTTGCGTCATGGGCACCTCGTGAGGTACCCCGCCTTGGTCTCTCCGCCTCCTCGTGAGCCAGCCTGATGAGGCCGTGCCTGAGGAAGCTCCGCGTCATCCGCCCCGCGAGGCTTGGCCCCTGGCGAGGGTCTTGGGTTTGTGTTGGTGAAGATGGGCCGCGCTGGGCCCCCCTTTTGAGCCACGCCGCAGGCCGCAGGCAGGCAAGTCTGGGGACCCCCGTTCCCAGAACGCCGACAGTAGCCCCCAGGCCCAAGGCGCGCCCGGACTTGGCTGTGCAGGGAGGCGGAAGGGCAAGAGCGAAGCGCCTCGGGCCCTAACAGCATGCGGCCTTGGGCGCCGCGTGGCGGTTGATTGGACATGGGCGTCTCCACTTCCCCATGGCGCCTCGGCAACTGCACGGACTAGACAAGTCCCTGCATGCAAAGTGGGTCATGATTACCTGCAATCGTGGGGGTCGGCGGTTGGCCTTCGCCGGCCATAAGTACGGAACATCGCGCGCCCTTCCAGTCCATCCCTCCTTGCTTCTCCTTCTTCCTGATCCTTGCTCCGTCTTGCTGCGATGGCTCCGATCCGCCGGTTCTCGACGGCAGAGAAGGGAAAGGCTCCCCGAGAGGAACCAGACCCACTCCCGCCGAAGAAATAGCTCGTCCCCCGTGGCCCGGACGAGGGGGCCCTTCAGGTGGTGTCGAGGCCTTGGTGCAAGCGGGCGCCGCCGGGGTTCCCGCTTCCATTGTACGCCCACGTCGAGGGCCCTGAAGGAGCTGATGCTGACCGCCACGGGCGGCGCCGCCGTCGGCGCCGATGGGTCACAAAGGTGTGGGTCGTCCCCCTGGGGTCCACACCGAGGGCTCCTCCCGAGAGTTCGTGCTCCATGTCGCCATTCCTCTTCAGTCTTCGATCCGCCTTCCTCCCTTCTTCGCCTCCATCATCCCGCAGGGGGAGCCCCTGGAGCTCTGGCTACAGCACGCCGGCTGCAGCACCCTCGCGACCGAGGCAAAGGTCGCGGTCGCTGCCCCGGGCGAGGTCTTCATGACTCGGGGCTGGAGAGAGATCGCCCGGGTTTGCGAGATAAGGGGCGTCTTCGCGGTCCACTTGGATTACGACGGTGCTTCGTTGATGCTCTTCAAGGTCTTCGATGCGAGCGGGCGCCGGCTGGAGTGCTGCCCCGGGAGAGGTGGCCGGGGCCCTGCTGCGACGAGGACTGGACCCGCCAACCGCTCCCTTGGCGGCTCCTCAGGCGGTGGAGGCATCGGAGGTTCCAGCGACTCCGGTGAGCTCTTCGCGACTCCGGAGACGAGCGATGACAGCTACGAGCCTCCGAGCCGACTCCGCTCTTGGAGCAGGGCGGGCTCGTCAGGCCGCTGCCGACTCTGATCTGGTTGGGGTTGGCGTCGGTGCTTGACGGCCCACTATTGATGATGGCGTCTTTTGCAAGGACGCGCGTAATTTGTGTCCCTTTAGGATCTGTTCCCTGCGAGGAATCAAAAACGCGTCCCGTGGGGGCTTGTAAGGTGCCTGTGATCCTATTTTGTTAATATAACCCTTGTCGTAGAATTGTGCGAGTTGCTCATTCCGTCTTAGCTCAGTCCCCCCTTTCGAACCTCACGAGGGCTTGGTGCTCTGCACTGACAGGTCCCAGTCCCAAGGCGGCTTCAGCCGTCGCTGGTATGCCAGGTCGCGATGCCGTGGTCAAGGCCAGGAGGTGAGCGACCCAGAGTCCGGTAAGAGCCCCTGAGTCGCGATGCTCAGGAGGTCCCCTTTGGCGCCCAAGCAGCCGTCGTTTGGTGAGAAAGGAGAGCGGCGTCGCTAACACGGGATAGCATTAGGTGCGGGGATGGTGCCGCGGTAGCTGACGCTTCCGGGTGATGACTTATCTCGAGAATCAGGGGCCACTCTCTGGTGTGTCGCCGGGTCCGTGCATCGGCAGGCGCGAGGTTGCTTGGTGAGGTCCTCGTGTGTCTCTCCCCTCTCGCCTTTGCTCCCCTTTCTGCTCTACGTCCTCGGGTCCCGACCCTCGAGCGAGTCTCAGCCGTCGCTGGTATGCCAGGTCGCGATGCCGTGGTCAAGGCCAGAGGGTGAGGGCTGGAGAGCCAGTAGGAGCCCTGAGTCGCGATGCTCAGGCACCCCCCCTTTAACGTGCAAGCGGTTCGCGCGGACGAGGGCGAAGGAGACACCGCAAGGGCCTCGCCTGACGTAGCTCCTTCAGGAGGTCCTGCAGGTCCATCATAGAAGAAACAAGGGGTTGCCATGACAATTGACAGTCAGCCGTTGGTTGCTTCCGAGGGGTAGTGAGGCACTGAAGGCTTGACGAGGTGACGCTATGCGGGGCTGCCGCGGCCAGATCTCAGCCATCCAGGTTTGTCGGCATTGCAGGGACGGACCCATGCGCAAGCGTCGTGCCGTTTGGGAGAAGCTCCATTAGTTGGTGTCAGCTGAGCAGGCAACTAGGTAAAACACATTAGCCGCAAAGGAGTGGATTCGTTCAAATAGATGCTGGGAAGGCGGACATCACTGGGTCAGGCCCGAGCGACACGGGGGGTCATGCAGCCCGAGGGGCGCCCCCAACAAGGTAAGCTAACAACATGGAATAAACAGGGATACACGCCGCAGGGATGGACCCACGCGGCCTGGGAATAATGCAGCCCTGGGGGGCGCTCCTAGCTGGAAATGAAACTCGAAAGATGTCACCTGATGACGTTGAGGACGAAACAGCGTTGGTGTGGCAGGCTCGGTGGGCTGCGGGAGCCGATCCTCACGAGCCCCCAGGCCCAGGGGCCTCGGGAAGCTTCGGAGGCGCTGGCGGCTCCTCGCGGACCATCTCCATCCCCGCCAGGGCTGCGGAACGCCTGGCCTCTCGTGCCTCCATGATGCCCCTCATGAGGCGCTGGTACATGGCAGCCGCGTTCGGCAAGCCGTAAGGCATGCGAACGTAGCTGTGGGGTGGGCCTCCACAGCGCCCCACTCGCGAGGGCCAGAGACGCTCCAGAGAGGCGACTCGGTTGAGCCCTGGTATGTCGATGCAGACGCGTAGCCCACCATCCTCGCCTGGATGGGGAGCCACTGCTGGTAGGCGGTGGCCGCCTTTCATGACTCTTGACTCCTGTAGCTCCTGAATGGCCTTGCTGACGAACTCCTGAGGGTCTGGTTCTCCTTGCCTTGCTCCTTCTTGAGGGAAACGTGCTTCGAAACACGCCTCCATGTGGTGCCCAAGCGCCTCCCTCATCACCCTACCTAGGTTAGTGGCCCTCCAGGGGAGAGCCCTAGAGCCCTGCCTGAGGAGGGCGCCGGGCGCGCTTTCCTATGCGATGGAAGGAGGTTCCCCCTGGGCAGGCGCGGGCCCAGAGGGGCCTGCCTCCTGAGTGGTCGGGCTGGACGATGTCTTCTTCTTCTTAGGGGCGGTCTCGGGAGGCCTCCTGCTTCCGCGATCCGGGTCTTCCAGTGACGCGGCCTGAAAGGCTCGTTCCAGGGAACACACCGCGTCCTTCTCTTCACAGGGCACCGTGATGACTCCGCCGCTTCCTGGCATCTTGAGGACGTTGTAGCCGTGGTGAGTTACGTCCATGAACTTGGCCAGCACTGGGTACCCAAGGATGGCGTTGTACGGCAGGCGAATGTGAGCGACGTCGAAGTCGATGAGCTCGGTGTGGTAGTTGTCGCGTGCCCCGAAGGTGACAGGGAGGCGGACCTGCCCAATCGGGACCGTGGAGCCATCGGTGATAACGGAGAAAGGCTTGGTTGGCTGAAGCTGGCTGTAGGGCACTTGGAGGTTGTTTAATGTTTCCACGGACAGGACGTTGAGCCCTGCCCCGCCATCGAAGAGGGTCTTAGTGACCACCACGTTGCTGACGATTGGGAAACAAAGCATCAGGAGCACTCCGGCTGTAGCCGCACACTTGAGCTGATCTGCTGAGCTGAACGTGATGGCGCACGCCGACCACCTGAGAGGGCGCGTGGCTTCGAGCCTAGGGAGGACTGCATTCACTTCGTGGGCGAACTGCTTGAAGATGCGCTGAGAGGCTCGGGCTTGTGCCCCGCCCAGGATGCGGGCGATCGCGCGCGGCTCCTGGAAGCCCCCAGCACCCTCGTCCTGGTGGCGGTCCTCGTTTCTCCTTGGCTGCGGCGGCAGCGGTGGGAGGCCTGCGTTGCCTTGCGGGCGATCCTCGCGAGGCTGATCCCTCCAGCCTCCCTCGCGAGGCGGGTCTTGCCAGCGATCCTCGCGAGGTTGATCGTGCCACCCTTGGCGCGGGCCACGGTCTTCCCAGCGTCCTGCGTTCCTTCCTCCTCCTCGACCGTAGCCCCGCTCACCGCGGTCAGGGTGACAGCCGATCCTTCCTTCTCGCACGGCTCGGAGCTCTTGACATTCATTGGTGTTGTGGGTGTGGAGGTCGTGGTACACACAGTACTGGCTGCCCTTGGAAGGTTCGGGCTGATCTCTGCCCCGCTTGGTGTCTGGTTCTGCCGCGAGCACGGTAGCCCCCTTGCGCTTCACATCCTTGGCCTTGGGCTTCTTCTCTTCTGGGTCTGCGGCAGGCAGCTCGAGGAGGGAGAGACGCCCTTCCTCGGCCCTGGCGCACTTGGTTGCCAGGTTGAACAGCTCCAAGGAAGTGCACAGGTGTTCATGCATCGCCAGCTCCTCCTTCATCCTGACGTCGCACACGCCGTTGGAGAAGGCCGAGATGATGGCCTCCTCAGTCACCTTGGGCATCTTGAGGCGTGCGTTGTTGAGGCGCTGGATGTACTTCTGCAGGGTCTCCCTGGGCTGTTGCTTGATGCGGCGCATGTCGCTTACGGCGGGTGGCCGGTCGCGAGTGCCTTGGAAGTTGGCGATGAAGCGGGTGCGCATCTCGTCCCAGGAGGAGATTGTGCCTGGAGCCAGGTTCAGGAGCCAGGTGCGGGCCCCGTCCTTGAGCGCCAAGGGGAACCAGTTCGCCATGACCTTCTCTCGTCTCCATTGGTAGCTTCGATGCCTAGCTCGTAGAGCTGGAGGAACTCCGCAGGGTCAGCCGTGCCGTCGTAGCGAGGAGGCAAGTCTGGCTTGAACTTGCCGGGCCACACGACGCTGCATAGCTCGATGGTGAAGGCGCGACAGCCTGCTGTGGCCACGGGAGGCCTTGGATGACGGGGAGCTTGGTCTTGCATGTCCACACGCACTGCAGCTGGGAGCAGCGCGGGGTCTTGACGTGCGGGAGCAGGAGCATGGTCGCGACGTGCTGGAGCAGGGAGCGCCCGGGCAGCTTCTTGCGGGGGAGGGACTTCTTGGCAGCTCTGCTCTTGCCGCGCTGGCACCTGACGGACTGGGTTCCGCCCAGGGGCCATGCGCCTTGGAGCCATGGCGCCTTCCTGAGGAGGAGGCGGCCGGGGCGCCGCCGGAGCTTCATCACCCGCGCGGGGCGGGGTGCGGTGCAGCGGAACGGACGGCGCAGGAGAGCCCCCTGCGGAGTGGACGAGCTCGGCGACACGGTCGAGCCATTCTTCGTAGACGTCATCGACGGGATGGTAGCGCAGGAGCTCGTTTGCCGCGATGAGTGCAGCCCGAGCCTCCATAGGCGTGCGGAGCGCGCGGGACGAAGAACCAGCTGGGGTGAGCGAGGGAGTTGCGGTGCGGCCGTCTTGCCGCACGGACGGATGCTGGGACGATGCTTGCTCCTCGTCCCCCGCCGGGCCGGTGGCGGCGTTGACGGCAGGTGACGGGGAACGGCGCGGCCCGGCCTAGCGCGGGCCCGACGAGCGTTAGACATGGGCGTGATGGTCGGAGGAGAACGGGGTGGTGGAAGACGAATCCCGACGCACCCCTACCTGGCACGCCAAATGTCGGATTTCGGGTTCCGGCACACCCTTGAGGTTCGAACACTGGGGTGCGCGCGGAGATTTCACCTCCTACCTACCTGCACCCCTCCGCCTTGCTAAGATCTAAACTATGGAAAGAACAACACAAGAGACACAGGGTTTATACTGGTTCAGGCCACCGTTGTGGTGTAATACCCTACTCTAGTGTGTGGTGTGGTGGATTGCCTCTTGGGCCGATGATGATGAACAATACAAGGAAGAACAGCCTCGCGAGGGTCTGTTCTTGGCTGGGGCGATGAACTGCTGGGAGAAGTTCAGTCACCCTTCTCTCTCTCTCTCTCTCTCTCTCTCTCTTTCTCTCTCTGATCCTTTGATCCTTCGATCCCTCTATCCCTCTCTTCTCCTCTTTTTCCTCTTCTTTTTCTCCCTCTTTTTCACCCTGTGGGTGGCCGGTCCTATTTATAGAGGCCCTGGTCCTCTTCCCAAATATCGAGCGGGAAGGAAGCCAACAATGGCGGGCTAATTTGAAGGGGGACAGCTAGTATCAGTTATCCTGACAAAAGTAGTCTTCGCCTGCGCAAAGCTCTGGTGATGACGCCGTCTTGGGCTCCACGATGACCTCTGTCTCGTAGTCCTCCTGGTCTTGGTCTCATTGCACCGAAATGGCAACCTTTGCCTAATGCCTCGGTACTCCGCGGCTGTGCTTGCCCCCTTTGCACCAAAGAGGAAAGGAGGACACTGCGCGGGCTCGCACCCCTGGCGCCCTTGGTCGTCATGGCTTGCGTCATGGGCACTTCCTGAGGTACCCCGCCTTGTCTCTTCGCCTCCTCGTGAGCCAGCCTGATGAGGCCGTGCCTGAGGAAGCTCCACGTCGTCCGCCCCGCGAGGCTTGGCCCCTCGCGAGGGTCTTGGGTTTGTGTTGGTGAAGATGGGCCGCGCTGGGCCCCCATTTTTTGAGCCACGCCGCAGGCAGGCAAGTCTGGGGACCCCCGTTCCCAGAACGCCGACAGAACTGCCGGTCTATCGGCTCCACGAATATGACCGGATCTTCTTCGAGTCCGGAGTCGAGGGCCCGGTTAGGGTCCTCCGGTTGTGGAGAGGGGCTGCTGACCTCCTTTATGGCTTTTCGCAGTTCCTGCCGCAAAATGTCAAGGTGAATACTTACAACAAAGAATACGGGAAGAATGGGAGTAAGGGGATATAACTTACCCAGCTTGGAGGATTGTACATGGAGAATCCATCCCGTGGCTTGATGCGGATGAACTCCTCTTCCTCTCCCTTGAACAATTCGGAGAGAATTTTTGCTAAAGTGGAAGCATTGTCCGGACCCTTACGCCCGCAGCGGGTGGCATCATCCGCCCCGTTAAAACACCACAAGGGATGCCCACGGTATTGAAGTGGTTGCACTCCCTGCATTATGCAAATCGACATAACTTCGATTACTGTCAATCCTGATTGAGCCAGTGCTTTAATCCGGTTCATCAGCTAAAGGACTTGTCCATTGTCTTCCTCTTGGAGGCTCGTGGGCGCCAACTTCGGCATTTCTTCGGAGGAGCATTGCTGAATTTAGGAAGACCCCGCCGAACAGGGTCCGGAAGGGGAACGTCCTCCATATAAAACCATTCCGAAGGCCAGTCTTCGGACGACTTCTTCGGGGTGCCGGACAGGTATCCAGTTCCGGTGATGCGCCATATTTCGGCTCCGCCCACTTGATAAAGTGACCCCCTCTGTGTGCGAGGGACGAGGCAAAATAGCCTTTTCCACAGCTCGAAATGAGCCTCGCAGCCCAGGAACAACTCGTAGAGAGCAACATAGCCGGCGATGTGTAGAATGGAGGCAGGGGTGAAATTGTGTAGTTTGAGGCCGTAGAACTCCAGGAGCCCGTGGAGGAACAGTTGAATTGGAAATCCGAGTCCCCTCAATAAATAAGGAACAAGGTAGACCCGCTCCCCCATAGAGGGACTGGGAAAGCTCTCCGCTTGCTCCCCGCCATTGTAGGTGGCGAGCCCGGCTCGAACAGGCACCATGTATGCTGGAGGGAGAAATCCCTTAGTCTGCAGTTCGATTAATCGACTGTGTGGGACTGAACACCTCTCCCAATCACCGGGCTTAGGGCTACGAGGGCGGGAGGAGGAGCTGCGGAGGTCGGCCATGCTGCAATGGATCTTTCTGAAGCGAGCTCTGATGGATTCTCGCTGGGGGAGGATGGTATGGATCGGATCTGAAAATCCCCATCCTTTTAATAGGCAATTTATTTATCTGGCTAGGGGGCGAATGTAAAAACGCCCTGGCGCCTCGTATTCATTCGACGCGTGGGAGATAGCCCTTATTGCACATAGAAGCCAAGAGGTCCAAAGATTTATGGGACCAGACACTGCTTCACAAACATTCGAAATATGGAGAAGAACCCGCCTTGCAATGTCGAAGACAACAGTGCTCACCGGACTCATCGTCGTTGAAGCCTGGTTCGGGGGCTACTATGGGAGTCCTGGATTAGGGGGTATCCGGACAGCCGGATTATATCCCTCGTCCGGACTGTTGGACTATGAAGATACAAGATTGAAGACTTCGTCTCGTGCCCGGATGGGACTCTACTTGACGTGGAAGGCAAGCTAGGCAATATGGATATGTATATCTCCTCCTTTGTAACCGACCTTGTGTAACCCTAGCCTGCTCTGGTGTCTATATAAACCGAAGGGTTTTAGTCCGTAGGACAACATGCAATCATACCATAGGCTAGCTTCTAGGGTTTAGCCTCTCTGATCTCATGGTAGATCAACTCTTGTAATACTCATATCATCAAGAATAAATCAAGCAGGACGTAGGGTTTTACCTCCATCAAGAGGGCCTGAACCTGGGTAAAACATCATGTCCCCTGCCTCCTGTTACCATCCGCCTTAGACGCACAGTTCGGGACCCCCTACCCGAGATCCGCCGGTTTTGACACGAACAACAAGTGTGGTAAAAGGATAGTAACATTGTCCCTTCTCTCTTTTTTATGGCCTCTTTTCTTTCTCTTTTTTTTTAATTTTTATTTGGGCTTCTTTGGCCTCTTTTATTTTTCGTCCGGAGTCTCATCCCGACTTGTGGGGGAATCATAATCTCCATCATACTTTCCTCACTGGGACAATGCTCTAATAATGATGATCATCACACTTTTTTTTTCTTACAACTCAACAATTACAACTCGATACTTAGAACAAAATATGACTCTATATGAATGCCTCCGGCAGTGTACCAGGATGTGCGATGATCTAGCATAACAAAGATATGAAAAAACGGACAAGCCATGAAGATATCATGCTAGCTATCTTACGATCATGCAAAGCAATATGACGATGAATGCTCAAGTCATGTATATGATGATGATGGAAGTTGCATGGCAATATATCTCGGAATAGCTATGGAAATTCCATAATAGGTAGGTATGGTGGATGTTTTGAGGAAGATAAAAGAAGGCTTATGTGTGATAGAGCGTATCGTATCACGGGGTTTGGATGCACCGGCGAAGTTTGCACCAACTCTCGAGGTGAGAAAGGGAAATGCACGGTACCGAAGAGGCTAGCAAGGATGGATGGGTGAGAATGCATATAATCCATGGACTCAACATTAGTCATAAAGAACTCACATACTTATTGCAAAAATCTATTAGTCATCGAAACAAAGTACTACGTGCATGCTCCTAGTGGAATAGATTGGTAAGAAAAGACCATCGCTCGTCCCCGACCGCCACTCATAAGGAAGACAATCAATAAATATCTCATGCTCCGACTTCATCACATAACGGTTCACTAAACGTGCATGCTACGTGAATCACAAATTTCAACACAAGTATTTCTACAATCTACAACTACCCACTAGCACGACTCTAATATCACCATCTTTATATCGCAAAACTATTGCAATGAATCAAACATATCATATTCAGTGATCTACAAGTTTTATGTAGGATTTTATGACTAACCATGTGAATGACCAGTTCCTGTGATCTCTCTAAATAGATATAAGTGAATCAAGAGAGTTTAATTCTTTCTAAAAAAGATATTCCCACGCTCTAACAAATATAAGTGAAGCAGAAGAGCATTCTACAAATGGAAGTTTTCTATGTGAAGAGAAACAGGCAATCCAAACTTCAAATGATATAAGTGAAGCACATGAAGCGTTCTATAAAGCCATACTCAAAAGATATAAGTGAAGTGAAAAGAGCATTCTATAAATCAACCATGGACAATCTCAGACCAGCATCGTGCATCAAAGAAAAGTGAAAACCAAATGCAAAAGACGCTCCAAGATTTGCACATATCGCATGAACGAAACGAATCCGAAAACATACCGATACTTGTTGAAGAGAGATGGGATGCCTTCCGGGGCATCCCCAAGCTTAGACGCTTGAGTTTCCTTGAATATTTACTTGGGGTGCTTTGGGCATCCCCAAGATTGATCTCTTTCCTCTCCTCCTTCTCCTCACATCGAGACATCCTCGATCTTCGAACACTTCATCCACACAAAACTCAATAGAAAGCGCGGTAAGATCCGTTAGTATAATAAAGCAAATCACTACTCTAAGTACTGTTTAAAACCAATTCGTGTTTTGTTTTTGCATTGTAGCTACTGCAATATAACTTCTCCATGGCTTAATCCACTGATAGAAATCGATAGTTTCATCAAAACAAGCAAACTATGCATCAAAAACAGAATCTGTCTAAAACAGGACAGTGTGTAATAATGTGAACATTCACAATACTTACGTACTCCAAAAATTCTGAAAAAATTAGGAAAAATAAAAAATTTGTATATAAATACAGTGAAAAAGGTTTCAGAACCGTTTGATGTTCCAGTAAAAAATGTAAAATCTCGCACTACAGCTAAAGTTTATGTCTTGCACCGCACAAACCAACAAGCAATGTAAACATCCTAAAGGCAATTCTTGGCACATTATTTTTGCTTTTAAATTTTATAAAAGCAAACAACAGAAATAAATGACTCTCTAAAACTTCTGGGTTGTCTCCCCGGCAGTGCTTTCTTTAAAGCCATTAAGCTAGGCATATAGTGCTCAAGTAATGGATCCACCCGGATCCCAAGGTATATCAAAGCCAATTTTAATTAACAATGATTTGTGATTTAGTAGTGAGCACAAAGTAACATATATCATGCAACAACGAAGTCTAACTCTCTTCCTATGCATCGGCATGTCATAAAAGAACAATTCATGCACACATAGTAAAGGCCAATGCATAGTATAAACAGTTTCTTGCAATTTTATCATATTGGAAACATGGAGAGGCGGAGATGTAGTTCCTCTCTCATAATAATTGCAAGTAGGAGCAGAAAGCACATGCATATTATATCTATCAAAATCATCATGTGTACTAGTAAAACACAACCCATCAATATAATCCTTAATAAGGGCAAACTTCTCCGATATAGTGTAGTTGGGAGAATTCAAAAAGATAATAGGACTATCATTCATGGGTGCAATAGCAGCAATTTCATGTTTAACATAAGGAACTATAGCAAGTTCATCTCCATAAGCATAATTCATATTGGCATCTTGGCAACAAGCATAGCAAGCATCATCAAAAAGGATATTTCAAAAGAATCAACGGGGTCATAACAATCATCATAGCAATCATCCTTCGGTAAGAACGAAGGGACATTAAATAATGTATGAGTTGGAGAGTTACTATCATTAGAAGGTGGGCATGGGTAGCTAATCCGCTCTTCCTCCTTTTGTTCTTCGCTCTCCTCATCATATTTTTCATCCAATGAGCCCACAGTTTTATCAATTCCTTCTTCCATAGACTCCTGCAAAATATTAGTCTCTTCTTAGACAATGGAGGAGTCCTCAATATATGGTTTAACATAGGCATTAGAAGCATAATTATCATAAGAATATTTAAGTATGGCAAAAAATTTAGATTTGTAAAGAGTAGCATCATACTTTCCAATCAAAGAAGCAATTTCATAAGCACACTTAAAAGCAACAAATTCTTCAATTTTTTGAACATCATAGTAATTATAAACACCCTTAGCATAAGAAGCCGGGGTTTCATCATCATTGAATTCACATGAAAAGAGAAGGTGTGGAGCCTTCATCCTAGAGCAACAAGTATAATCATATCTCAAGCATATTTGCCGAGCATACCAATGCAACATATAAATTTGATCCCATAATAGTTTCCCTTTTTGAGTCAAGCGATAATCCCTGAAGTATTCAAGTTGATCCAACATTACTCCCATTATAAAGTTGAATGTGGTTTTCTCAGGATTATCAAAGTAGTACATAATATCTTTCACATAATGAGCATCGAGGGTTTTAGGAGGTTCCCCATCTCCATGAGTAGCAAGTAATCCTAATTTTTTTGGTATGTTGTGTTCCATATCCATTAACTAAACATAGAGAACAACTTAGAACAAAAAATAAAAATTACTTAGTGATAAAGCAAACAAGCACACACGTGAATATTCACCCCACGCTATAACTCCCCAGCAACGGCGCCAGATAAAGGTCTTGATAACCCATAAGTATAGGGGATCAATTGTAGCCTCTTTCGATAAGTAAGAGTGTCGAACCCAACGAGGAGATAAAGGTAGAACAAATATTCCCTCAAGTTCTATCGACCACCGATACAACTCTACGCACGCTTAACATTCGCTTTACCTAGAACAAGCATGAAACTAGAAGTACTTTGTAGGTGTTGTACGCTAGGTTTGCAAGATAATAAAGAGCATGTAAATAAAAGGTAGGGGCTGTTTAGATAAAGACACCACTAAATTAGGTTCAGTAGAGAGATTTTTGTCATGAGAAAGTTATTTGTCCCTAGGCAATCGATAACTAGACCGGTAATCATTATTGCAATTTTATTTGAGGGAGAGGCATAAGCTAACATACTTTCTCTTCTTGGATCATATGCACTTATGATTGGAACTCTAGCAAGCATCCGCAACTACTAAAGATCATTAAGGTAAAACCCAACCATATCATTATAAGGCATCAAGTCCTCTTAACTCCCATACGCAAACAACCTACTTACTCGGGTCTATGCTTCTGTCACTCACGCCACCCACCATAAGCAAATCATGAACATATTGCAAACCCTACAGTAGGGATCCCTCACGCTTGTGTGACACGGAGAGCACCATAGGATAGCACCAATAATAAAACATGCAACTCAAACCAATCACGGTCATCAATTAACCCATAGGACAAAATGGATCTACTCAAACATCATAGGATAGCCATACATCATTGGGAAATAATATATAGCATTGAACACCATGTTTAAGTAGAGATTACGGTGGGTAAAAGAGGGGTTACACCGCTGCATAGAGGGGGGGAGAGTTGGTGTTGACGGTGGTGAAGTTGTTGGTGTAGATCGTTGTAGCGATGATGGCCCCTGCGGTGTTCCGGTGCCACCGGGAGAGAGGGGGAGAGAGCCCCCCTTCTTCTTCTTCCTTGACCTTCCCCCTAGATGGGAGAAGGGTTTCCCCTCTGGTCCATGGCCTCCATGGCGACGGAGGGGCGAGAGCCCCTCCGAGATTGGATCTGTCTCTCTCTGTTTCTGCATTCCTGATTCTGCCCTTTCACCGTTTCTTATATTCCCAGAGATCTGTAACTCCGATTGGGCTGAAATTTGGACACGGTTTTTATCCAGATATTAGCTTTCTTGCGGACAGAGAAGGGCATCAACCGCCTTACGGGGTGGCCACGAGGGCCCAGTGCGCGCCCCTGCCTCGTGGCCCCCTCGGGCATCGTCTCGCGTTGATTTTCTTCCCAAAAATCACATATATGCCAAAAAAATCTCCATTGGTTTTTATCTCGTTTGGACTCCGTTTGATATGGATTTACTGCAAAACAAAAAACATGCAACAAACAGGAACTGGCACTGGGCACTGGATCAATATGTTAGTCCCAAAAATAGTATAAAAAGTTGCCAAAAGTATATGAAAGTTGTAGAATATTGGCATTGAACAATAAAAAAATTATAGATACGATGGAGACGTATCAGTGGCATTCACACAAACCATGTCTAAACTAAGCAAATGACATAGCAATGCACGATACCATACACACGATATGAGCAACATAACCCTACCAAGTTAGAGCATGCACCTCAGGGGGGGATAGGACTGGTCATCTGTCTCTGAATCCTCCTTTGAGGAGCTATCCGTAACCAGCAAGACATGTGCTTTGTCAGACAGCATTGTCTGCTCTGTAGACCTTGTTTCCACTCCAGATTTTTCCATGACCATGCCGAATGGCTGATGCACAGGAAGAGTAATTGAATGTACTAAAATTGTTGACAAATTTAACACGTAGTAAAAATGATGGCATGATATAATTCACATATAAGATGACTGGCTAACCAAGGTGGCATTGCAAAATTCACATATATGATGCCTGGCTAAACAAGATGGCATTGCATGATTCACATATATGATAAAGAAACTAAACAGATGGCATTCACATAAAGCATGTCTAAACTAAGAAGATGACATATTTGATGTATAAAGTAAGCAATGCAAGGCACCATATGCATGATATTACCAACATCAGCATGCCAAGTTAGAGCGAAGACCTCAGGGGGTAAATGCTACCTCTTGAGCACTGCGTTGGTTTTCCCCGAAGAGGAAGGGATGATGCAGCAAAGTAGCGTAAGTATTTCCCTCAGTTTTTGAGAACCAAGGTATCAATCCAGTAGGAGGCTACGCGCGAGTCCCTCGCACCTGCACAAAACAAATAAATCCTCGCAACCAATGCGATAAGGGGTTGTCAATCCCTACATGGCCACTTATGAGAGTGAGATCTGATAGATATGATAAGATAATATTTTTGGTATTTTTTTGATAAAGATGCAAAGTAAAATAAAAGCAAAGTAAAAAAGCAAAGGAAATAACTAAGTATTAAGAGATTAATATGATGAAGATAGACCCGGGGGCCATAGGTTTCACTAGTGGCTTCTTTCGAGAGCATAAGTATTCTCCAGTGGGCGAATAAATTACTGTTGAGCAATTGACAGAATTGAGCATAGTTATGAGAATATCTAGGTATGATCATGTATATAGGCATCACGTCCGAGACAAGTAGACCGACTCTTGCGTGCATCTACTACTATTACTCCACTCATCAACCGCTATCCAGCATGCATCTAGAGTATTAAATTAATGAAAATAGAGTAACGCCTTAAGCAAGATGACATGATGTAAAGGGATAAACTCATGCAATATGATGAAAACCCCATCTTGTTATCCTCGATGGCAACCATACAATACGTGCCTTGCTGCCCCTACTGTCACTGGGAAAGGACACCGCAAGATTGAACCCAAAGCTAAGCACTTCTCCCATTGCAAGAAAGATCAATCTAGTAGGCCAAACCAAACTGATAATACAAAGAGACTTGCAAAGATAACAAATCATACATAAAAGAATTCAGAGATTATTCAAATATTGTTCATAGATAGACTTGATCATAAACCCACAATTCATCGGTCTCAACAAACACACCGCAAAAAGAAGATTACATCGAATAGTTCTCCACAAGAGAGGGCGAGAACATTGTATTGAGATCCAAAAATAGAGAAGAAGCTATCTAGCTACTAACTATGGACCCGTAGGTCTGAGGTGAACTACTCACACTTCATCGGAGGGGCTATGGTGTTGATGTAGAAGCCCTCCATGATCGATGCCCCCTCCGGCAGAGCTCCGGAACAGGCCCCAAGATGGGATCTCATGGATACAGATAGTTGCGTCTGTGGAATTATGGTTTTGGCTCCGTATCTGATCGTTTGGGGGTACGTAGGTATATATAGGAGGAAGGAGTACGTCGGTGGAGCAACAGGGGGCCCATGAGGGTGGAGGGCGCGCCCCCTACCTCGTGGCCTCATCTTTTGTGTCTTGACGTAGGGTCCAAGTCTCCTGGATCTTGTTCGTTGAGAAAATCACGTTCCCGAAGGTTTCATTCCGTTTGGACTCTGTTTGATATTCCTTTTCTTCGAAACCCTAAAATAGGCAAAAAAACAGCAATTCCGGGCTGGGCCTTCGGTTAATAGGTTAGTCCCAAAAATAATATAAAAGTGGATAATAAAGCCCAATAATGTCCAAAATAGTAGATAATATAGCATGGAGCAATCAAAAATTATAGATACGTTGGAGACGTGTCAAGCATCCCCAAGCTTAATTCATGCTC
Organism: Triticum urartu; assembly: GCF_003073215.2. Taxonomy (NCBI): domain Eukaryota; kingdom Viridiplantae; phylum Streptophyta; class Magnoliopsida; order Poales; family Poaceae; genus Triticum; species Triticum urartu. Next base: position 338,448,233 of record NC_053022.1, read on the forward strand.
GTCCTCGAGTAGGTAAATGATAAAAAACAAAATTTTTGATGCGGAGTGCTACTTGGCATAATTTTAATGTAATTCTTCTTAATTGTGGTATGAATATTCAGATCCGAATGATTCAAGACAAAAGTTTATATTGACATAGAAATAATAAAACTTCAAGCATACTCACAAAGCAATTATGTCTTCTCAAAATAACATGGCCAAAGAAAGTTCATCGCTACAAAATCATATAGTTTAGTCATGCTCCATTTTCGTCACACAAGAATGCTCTCATCATGCACAACCCCGATGACAAGCCAAGCAATTGTTTCATACTTTAGTAATCTCAAACCTATAAACTTTCACGCAATATATGAGAGCGAGCCATGGACATAGCACTATGGGTGGAATAGAATATAATGAGGGGGGTTATGTGGAGAAGACAAAAAGGAGAAAGTCTCACATCAACGAGGCTAATGAATGGGCTATGGAGATGCCCACCGATTGATGTTAATGAAAGGAGTAGGGATTGCCATGCAACGGATGCACTAGAGCTATAAATGTATGAAAGCTCAACAAAAGAAACTAAGTGGGTGTGCATCCAACTTGCTTGCTCACGAAGACCTAGGGCACTTGAGGAGGCCCATTGTAGGAATATACAAGCCAATTTCTATAATGAAAATTCCCACTAGTATATGAAAGTGAGAAAACAAGAGACTCTCTATCATTAAATTACGGTGCTACTTTGAAGCACAAGTGTGGCAAAGGATAGTAACATTGTCCCTTCTCTCTTTTTCTCTCAATTTTTTTATTTGGCATTTCTCCTTTTTTTATATGGCCTTTCTCTATTTTTTTATAATTCCTCACTTGGGACAATGCTCTAGAAAATGATGATCATCACACTTCTATTTATTTACAACTCAATGATTACAGCTCGATACTAGAACAAAAGATGACTCTATATGAATGCCTCCGGCGGTGTACCGGGATATGCAATGAACCAAGAGTGACATGTATGAAAGGATTATGAACGGTGGCTTAGCCACAAATACTATGTCAACTACATGATCATGCTAAGCAATATGACAATAATGAATATGTCATGATAAATGGAATGGTGGAAAGTTGCATGGCAATATATCTTGGAATGGCTATGGACATGCCATAATAGGTAGGTATGGTGGCTGTTTTGAGGAAGATATAAGGAGGTTTATGTGTGAAAGAGCGTATCATATCATGGGGTTTGGATGCATCGGCGAAGCTTGCGCCAACTCTCATTGTGAGAAAGGGCAATGCACGGCACCGAAGAGGCTAGCAAGGATGGAAGGGTGAGAGTGCGTATAATCAATGGACTCAACATTAGTCATAAAGAACTCACATACTTATGTCAAAAATCTACAAGTCATCAAAAACCTTGGCACTACACGCATGCTCCTAGGGGGATAGATTGGTAGGAAAAGACCATCGCTCATCCCCGACTGCCACTCATAAGGAGGAAAAATCAAATAACACCTCATGTTTCAAATTTGTTACATAACGTTTACCATACGTGCATGCTACGTGACTTGCAAACTTCAACACAAGAATTTCTCAATTTCACAACTACTCAACTAGCACGACTTTGATATTATTACCTCCATATATCAAAACAATCATCAAGCATCAAACTTCTCTTAGTACTCAAAACACTCATAAGAAAATTTTACTAATCTTGAATACCTAGCATAATCTATACCTACTACTAAAGCCAGGTGATATTCTTGGTTTTGTCCCACTTAGGTGATTTTATATTTATTTAAGATATATAAGCGAGGTGGTACTATTTATAAGTAAATCCACGTAGTCCACTAAAAATCGTTTCGTAGGTCACCTGGGCCAGAAGTCTAAATGTGGCTGGGCTTCCCAGGGGTGCTAATTTTTTGTTTGGGCCCGTGAAATTGCTTCAGCGTAGCATTGGTTCCAGCCCACTTATGGGCCATGAGGTGGGCAAGTGGGCCTCTTGTAGCAAAATGAGGAAAAAAATTCCTTCTAAGGAATCGAACTTATAATCTCATGTATAGCTAGAGCTGTGGGTACCAACTGGGCTAAGCATCTGCACGTGATTACAATAGAGAACGCACAAGTTTTCCCAGTTTTTTTTTATTAAAAGTTTCCACAGTTTAATAGTCCCACCTCAGCTATTTACATCAATTTCTACCAATTCAAATATGGTCTTGAGTTACCTGGCAACAAGCGAACTCGGTCAGCAAACAAAAAGTGATAACGGATAAGGCCTCGAGGTGCATGACATTAAATCAGGGAATTTTGGGCATTTAATCGCAGGAGTATTGTCGTGGTTCTAAGTCTGACAGTAATGTAGGGGGGTAGGTATGGAGAGGCAAGATCTTAGCTATGGAGTAGTTGTAAGCACACGAGGTTTATGAGTTCAAACCCTTCTCGGAGGAAGTAATAGCCTTACGTCTTGGAGCCCGGAGGCGGTCGACTGGATTATGTGTGTATGAATCACAGGGGCGCGAACCCTTTACATTGAGGAGGGGGTGGCTTATATAGAGTTCGCCAGACCCCTCCGGCCCTTAGTTATGCAGGGTTTTAAGTACATTAAGGTCGGGCGTTACTGGTAACGCCCCTAATAAAGTGCTATGATGACCATAAAAGCTACTTAATGACCGACCCTTAGTGTGCGGAGTGACTTTAGATCTCCTGGCCATCGAGTGGTTGGATCTTGGTCGAGTGATTACTTCTTGGTCGAGTGTCTTCGAGTCTGTCGAGTGGAACACCTCCAAGTCGATTGAAGGGTGATTTCTTCTAGAGATGTCCTCGGGTAGGGCAGTTAAGACAGGTCCATGACCATACCCTAGGTACATAGCTTCATCATTAGCCCCCAAATGGATCGAGGTTTGAGTGGGGAAGGAGTTGAGAACTTCTCCGACTCATTTTTCATGCCATGAGCATATCTTGTTTCGGATCAATGAACCCGAGTGACGATAGCAACTTCCTTTTCAGTCGCCTTGATCCATTCTTAGTTTTTTGTCGAGTGAGTTTCTTTACTTGAAAAGCTCTGAGTGACGGTGTGGAGGAGATCTTCCGTCTGACAAGTTGTTCTGCTGTCTGCGGATTTCGCGGGATTCGAATTTTGGGAAGTGCGCGGGACGGGGGAGGCCGCAGTAATCGGCTGGGATAGGGAGGAGCTGCCTCGATCTCTGCGCCACCTTTTTCGCCACGTATCACACGCACGACTGTTGCGGGATTTGACAGGATCATCCGGGCCTACCAGTCAGCCACTCGGAAGTAACCTCATATAAGGCGTCGGACTGGGGTTTCTTGAACAATGCATTCTCCTTTCCTCTTCTCCTCTTCAGGCTTCTTCGTCGCGCTCGCTCTCACCCCAGCGCTGCTGCTCCGAACGTGTCTCGCCGGCGACGATGGGGAAGGAGAAGACGGTGGCTCTAGAGCGGGCGAAGAAGGCGATGGCAAAGGCGAAGGGGAAGGCGACCAGTCGGGGTGGATCTTCCTCACGAGCCGGCCTGCCGAAGGGCTGGATCCAGGACGACTGGATCGGCTCGACGATCCGCCAAGAAGACCTCGACGACCTAGCTGACGGAGGACTGATCCCCCATGGATCGGCGCGGCTTCCGGGGAAGGAATCCGAGCCGCAACCTCGGGAGGGCGAGCGCGTTCTCCTTGCCACTCACGTCGACCGTGGATTTTCCATGCCTCCTCACCCTTTCTTTCGGGGATTTCTGAATTTCTTTGGGGCACAACTCCACCAATTCACTCCCAACACAATCATGTATCTCGCTGCTTTCGTGTCTTTGTGCGAGAATTTCTTGGGTTGTCGGCCTCACTGGGGTCTTTTCAAGCAAATTTTCACCTGTCGTTCTCAGACGGTGAAAAAGGCCAATCCGAGTGATGAGAGAACACAAGTGATTCAGATGTGTGGGGGTCATGGTGTTCAGATGAGAGGGAAAAGTTCCTTTCCGGCCATGATTCTTCCCGACTCGGTCCGTGGATGGCAGTCGACCTGGTTTTACTGCAAAGACCAGCCGACGCCAGGGCAGTCAACTGGCCTCCCTCCTTTTACCATGGACCGAGTGAGGAAACCCTCTTCTTTGAAGGTGATCCCGGAGGAGAAGGCGCAAGTTAGGGTGCTGGTCGAACGAGTGGTCCGGCTTATCCGTGACGGGGTCACTGGTATGGATCTCTTGGAGGTTTTCCTTCGGCGGCACAACTAGCCTCTTCAAGCTCGAGACCATCCGATGTGGATGTATTCGGGTCTTGACGACACCACTCGGATTCACCCGGAGGAGGTCGATGACGACACACTGGAGGGGTGGCTATCGGGCATCACCGGAAACAAGGACACCCCAGGGGAGCCAGGAGAGTTCCTCCATTCGACCAGTCCCATGAACCAGAAAAGGTCTGATCTTGAGCTTTTGATTATAATCTGAATTCACTCGCGCAGCTGTCTATACTCCGTCGACTGACTTTATTCTTCCTGCTTTCTTTCAGGCCCTTATCGAAATGTACTCCGTGCCCAACGGAGAGCAAGAGCAAGACCCGGAAGGAGAGGCGAGCGGCAGCGACAGTGGCGAATGGCATTCTGGCGAAGAAGGGGACGAAGAAAGCGACGACTTAAGTGACGAAGAAGAAGTCGAGTCGCCTCCTCACAGGGAG
>NC_053022.1:338454034-338526145 GCF_003073215.2 Triticum urartu
TAAAGAGACTTGCCGGTAACGAGATTGAATGAGGTATTGGGTTACCGACGATCGAATCTCGGGCAAGTAACATACCGATGAACAAAGGGAATTGTATACGGGATTGATTGAATCCCCGACATCGTGGTTCATCCGATGAGATCATCATGGAACATGTGGGAGCCAACATGGGTATCCAGGTCCCGCTGTTGGTTATTGGCCGGAGAGTTGTCTCGGTCATGTCTCCATGATTCCCGAACCCGTAGGGTCTACACACTTAAGGTCCGATGACGCTAGGGTTATAGGGAAAGTTTGTACGTGGTTAACGAATGTTGTTCGGAGTCCCGGATGAGATCCCGGACGTCACGAGGAGTTCCAGAATGGTCCGGAGGTAAAGAATAATATATAGGAAGTGAGGTTTTGACCACTGGAAGTGTTTCGGGCGTCACCGGTAATGTACCGGGACCACCAGAGGGTTCCGGGGGTCCACCGGGAGGGGCCACCAGCCCCGGAGGCTTGCATGGGCCAAGAGTTGGAAGGGACTAGCCCCTGAGTGGGCTGGTGCGCCTCCCACCAATGCCCAAGGCGCAGCTAGGAGGAGAAGGGGGAAACCCTAGGCATAGATGGGCCTAAGGCCCACCCTAGGGCGCGCCCCCCCTCTCCCCCTCTTGGCCGCCCCCTCCATCCCATCTAGGGCTGCCGCCCCCTAGGGGTGGGAACCCTAGAGGGGGCGCACCCTCATCCCCTCCTCCTATAAATAGTGGGGGTTTTGGGCTGCCCAACACACGAGTCTCTCTCCCTCTTGCCGCAGCCCTACCCCTCTCCCTCCTCGTCTCTTGCAGTGCTTGGCGAACCCCTGCTGGCGTGCCACGCTCCTCCACCATCACCACGCTGTCGTGCAGCTACTGGACGGAGTCTACCCCAACCTCTCCCTCTCTCCTTGCTGGATCAAGGCGCGGGAGACGTCACCGGGCTGTACGTGTGTTGAATGCGGAGGCGCCGTTGTTCGGCGCTTAGATCGGAATCGACCGCGATCTGAATCGCTGCGTGTACGACTCCACCAACCGTGTTCTTGTAATGCTTCCTCCTGGCGATCTTCAAGGGTATGAAGATGCACTCCCTCTCTCTCGTTGCTAGTATCTCCTAGATTGATCTTGGTGACACGTAGGAATTTTTTTGAATTTCTGCTACGTTCCCCAACAGAAATGCCTTCTGCTTAGTTACCACATCATAGGTGTGAATATGTCACACCATCCTGTTTTTCATACATATTCCGTCCTCGCATCATGTGTTTGCCTTTCATCCGAGTAGTGTTCGTCAGTATCATGCATGAATGAGTTCTGAAGAGCGAATTTTATTCCTTTTTCTCATCGGTTTGACTTCACAATGCAAAATCATTACAGCTGAAGGAAATTAGTCCGGCAGTGGATGATGGTGGTCCTTCGGAGCAACTCAAACAGGGGGTCTCTACAGATTCTACTCCGCCATCCTCCCAACAAGATTCGGAAGACAACACAAGGCTGGACAGTCAACGTAGCTGTGTAGATGATGAGCACATCTCCCCTACTCCACCATCACAGGTGCTTGCTCTAACTTGACACTATTATATGTGGTTGCATGTTGCGTATGATGTCTAGCTTGTATTGCTTCTAACTTGAATTGCATCTGCTTACTTTACACATAATGCCTATGAATATGACACGTGTTCCTGTTTCTAGAACATACGTGTATATGATGAGCACATCTCCCCTACTCCACCATCACAGGTGCTTGCTCTTACTTGGAACTGTTATACGTGGTTGCGTTTTCCGTATGATGTCTAGTTTGTGTTGCTTCTGATTATGTTGAATTGCATCTGCGTAGCTTACAACTTATACCTGCAACAATCACTTACGCATAAGACACATTTAACTTGGGACTGTGATGTAGGTTGCATCTTGCATTGTCTTCTAGCTTGTACTGCTTCTAATTTCTTGAAATGGCACTTACGACGAGACACTTTTACCTGATAGAGTGATATTGGTTGCATGTTCATATGGTGCCTAGCTTTCATTTCTTCTAATTTTGTTGAAATGCCTCCCGCTTACTATTTTTTCATACATATTCCATCCTCCTATCGTATGTGTGAATATGAAACGCTGTCTTTTTTTGTATATATTCCATCCTCCTATCCTGCGCTTGCCTTACATCAAAGTAGTGTTCGTCTGTATCATGCATCAACCAGTTATGCAGAGCTAACTTTATTCATCTTCTTGTGGTTTTGACTTCATAAGGCAATATCAGAAAATAGGAAGGAAAAGTGTAAGTTAGGGGATGTTGGTGGTCCTCCGCACCGACGCAAACAGAGACTCTCTAGATTTTCCACTGCTACTGCTAATGAAGTTGAAGTCCCAAGTCTACATGATGAGTTCATCTCCCGTACTCCACCATCGCAGGTGCTTGCTCTAAGTTGACAGTGTGATAATTGGTTTCATGTTGCATATGTTGTCTAGCCTGTATTTCTTCTATTTTGATTAAATTGCACCTGCTGAGTTTATACGTTATACATGTGCATATGACATGGCTTTCTGTGTCCAGAATACACTACATCTATCTATCATACCATGTTCTTACATCAAAGTACTGTTGTTGTCTATCCCGCATCAGTCCCTCATGATTGGACGCTTTTAACATGGCAGTTTGATAGTGGTTGCATCTTGCATTGATTTCTATGTTGTACTGCTTCTAATTTTTCGAATTGCCACTTATGACAAGACACTTATAACTTGGCAGAGTAATATTGGTTGCATCTTTCATATGGTGTCCAGCTTGCATTACTTCTATTTTCTTGAAAATCCTTCTGCTTAGTTTGCACATCGTAGCTGTGAATATGTCATGTCGTTCTGTTTTCTTACATATTCCATCCTCATACGGTTGTCTTACATCAAAGTATTGCTTGTCTATATCATGCATCAATGAGTTCTGAAGAGTGATTTTATTCTTTTGTGTTGTGGGTACAGCTTGACATGGCAAAGTCAAAAAAGAGCAAGGAAAATAATATAGTAGGGAGTGTTGTTACTCGTCGGGTGAAACGGAAAAGGTTCTGCCGTCGAGATTCTGCTGGTACTTATAGTGCAGTAGAAGGTCCAAGTCCACCGGCTAAATCTACAAACACAGTATCACCTGTTCCACCAGCTGCAGCATCCGCTTCAACTGTACCAGCATCTCAACCAGTTACTCGTTTGTTTGCTCCGGAACTGGCCAGCTCCCAAGCCGCCTTCACACCTAACACTACTTCCGAAGCACTGCTGACACAACAGGACTTGGCAAGATCAGATGAACCTCATGAGCATCAACACCAAGATGATACCTGGCTGAGTCAAGTTGCAGTTGCATGCTCCTTTATATGTACTCTCACGGTTTGATGTACACTAAAACTTTCCATATTCGTTGTTGAACTAGCACCACGGCGCAAGCGGAAACAAACATCAGGGATAATGCTTGACAGATTAACAAAATCTAAAGGAGGAAGAATGGAGATCCATTTTGAGGCAGGTATAAAAAGGCCACGTGATGCTACAGAGTCAGCCAAGTTAGTATCAGAGGCAGTCGTTGCCGTTAGGTGTCATGCACGTATCCTCCCAACGTGGATCCAGTACAGGAATGAGAAAGACAATACCCAGTTTAACACCTTCCTTGACCATTTATCCGTAAGTAATGTTATTCATCGCAATTAGTAATATTGTCTTGCTCTGTCCCATACTTTCTAGCTTCCTCCTAATAAGACTCACATTCTTTTTTCAACAGATGAGGTTCAAGTTGGATCCGAAAGATGATGCAACTAGACAAGCATGCACTCATGTTTTTCAGTCCGCTCTGCGACAGTATTGGTACCACCTTAGAAGATCTGACTTTGAAGGCAAGGCTAACAATGAAATCGCCCAAACATATCGAGTGGAATATATTATAGATGAAGACTGGACAGCCCTCGTTAAACACTGGTCTGATCCAAAGTATCAGGTAGGCTATATGTATTTGATCAGACCACATATTGAACTTGTATTTATGTATGTGGATTACAAGTGTATCTTCTTCTAGGCTAACTGTTTGAAGAACAAAACCAACCGTTCTAAAGTGAAATTCCAACAAACCACAGGATCTCGTAGCTATATTGCACACTGCGAGGCTCTTGTAAATAGCTGTTACTTCCTTCTTTTTTGTGCCATATTATCGTATTTATATTGACTTGTTCCAAATACAGAGGAAATCCTGTGCGTACCAAAAAGAACCTGAACCGAATGCAGTGCAAATCTTCAAGGATTGCCACACCAGCAATATGAAGGGCATGAGCACACCAGTTCAAGCTGCTGTTGTAAGTCCTTACTCGTCCTGCCTTGAACTGATTGGTACTGTGATGTGTTCATTTAACTACTTGGTTTGCAGACAATGTCAGTTACTCTGTTCACTTTTATTCACAGTTGTCTTAACATATCATTTCACCTTACATGGTTTAAAAGAGATGAAGGATATTCTTTTGGTCTTGATCTGTAATCTAGTTGTTATGTTCACGTGCTCATAGAATGATAAAATAGCCTGTTTGTTTTATATCTGTTTGCCCATGATACGAATGATGTCATACTATGTTCATCCTACTTTTAACCATGTCTCTTTATCCTTAGATGTCAACGAATGTGAGGAAATAGACAATACGGTAGGCATGCTACATGGACATATGTTCCGGAAGTGATTTTATTATGTAGTTGGCACTACAATACATGCTAATGTATTACAGTAGTTCACCAAAATAAGTTATGTATAAACGTTTAACGTACTTTGTTTGTCTTTGTCTCATTAGTAACTTATCTGGTACACTAGTCTACAAGTTCAAACTTTCAGGAAGCTATGGAACAAATGATTGAACAGCCACAACCACCTAAAGGTGACGAGGCTACTACAGGCACAATGTCACCTCTTGCTGCAGTGCGTCAGTATCTCTCCACTAACAGTGCAAAAAGCACCTTCCTGCGTAATTCTGGGTTGGTTGTCAAGGTAACCTCGTCCAAATAGCCTACTAAACAAAATCTTCCTGCTAGACAGAGTGATATATCTGTGCTCCAGACACAAGTCCAATCCCTAATGGATGTTGTTTGGAAAAGAAGAATAGTGGTTGAGAAATGTTGTCAAGATATGAATGGTTTTGAAACCAGACTATCAGACATTCGCTTTGTTGTTCAAGAGCAATGGCGGAAAAAGGTGGAGATCGTGCTGCTCCATCATATTCTACAGCCTGAAACATTAGCACTCAGGTCAAATGATCTGTGCTTCTATACATCTGATGGTGCTTTTATCTGGAAGGACCATAAAATTTATGCCAACATGCCTTTTGTTGTATGGTTGGAATTTATCTTTTTGTGATACAACATTTATGATTCTGCCTCAGGCTGCAGTAATTATGACGCTATTTTTGTATAGTGTAGGTTTATCTTAGTAACGTATTCGGCTGAAAGCTTCGTAGGAGCCCAACATGCCAACATTCGTCGGGCCCATTCCAATTGGGCTAAAAACGATTACGGGCCGAAAATGGCATGTAGCCCACTAAAAATAGCTGGGCCTAAATCAGCATAAGCTTTCATATTTTTCTGGTAGGCCTGTGCCCATAGTGGGCCTTTAACAGGCCTAAACATAATTTGGGCCCTCAGTAAAAATAGGCCATTTACAGGTGTAAATATCTCGAGCCCATAAAATACATGGGCCTTTAATAGACTGAAAGTGAGATTGGGCCCTGATTGTGCCAAATAACCCACTGGACTTTAACAGGCCGAATTTCGGACGGGCCGTAAATGCGCTGACCTAATACATGGGCCTTTAACAGGCTGGAACTTCGGTCGGGCTAGATTATAGTCATTTTTATATGGGCCGTTAATGGGCCCGATCTGACGTTGGGCCACATATGGCCCATGGTTTACGTCCGGCGTTAACAGGCCGAAAATGACAACAGGCCGAAAGTGGCCCAAAGCTATAGTGGGCCTCTAACAGGACGAATGTCAGACATTGGCCGAATATGACCCAAATCCTTCACGGTCGTCTATGGGCCAAAAGTTTTGATGGCCTGTAAATGGGCCCAAATGAAGCCGTACCTTTAACAGGCCAGAAATACACCGGGCCGTAATTCGGCCCAATTACTTAGCGGACTGTTAACAGGCCAGAAGTGACCATGGGCCGCGTTGATGACAAGTTTAGGACAGGCTGTTGACGGGCCGATTTGACAGAGAATGTTTGGCCTTTAGCTAGGCCGGCCCATTATGGTCGGCAGAATCTTGTGGGCCTTTAGCTGGGCCGGCCCATTGTGGTCCACAAAATCTTGTGGGCCTTTAGTTGGGCCGGCCCATTATGGTCTGCAAAATCGTGTGGGCCTTTAGCTGGGCCAGCCCATTATGGTCCGCTAAATTTTGTGGGCCTTTAGCTGGGCCGGCCTATTATGGTCCGCTAAATCTTATGGGCCTTCGGTTGGGCCGGCCCATTTAATCTTTGCGGGCCACTTTTGGGCCGGTCCACGTGTCAACATATCATAGGCCCATCTCGACCGTTGGATGAGTGACACATGTGCCAACGCGGAGCTGACGCGTGGATCCGTCAGCCAATGAGAATTTTACACGTGGAAAATCGGCATAGGTCATGGCTGTTAACGGGTTATCGGATCCAAAATCCGACCCGATAGCTTAACGGCGTTCCGTTACGGTGGATGCCACGTGTCGGTCACCCTCGACGAAAGCACTTCTGTGACGCGTGATTTATCGTCATGGAAGTGGACACTTCCATGATGATAATTTTGGCAATGTCAAGGAACACTTCTACGACAGCACAGGTATGACTATCTTGATTCTGTCATAAATTTGTCATGGATGTACATGCATGACAGAAAACGCGACCTACTGTGACAAACATGTATCATCACGGAAGTGTATTTTTTTTGTAGTGTCTAGAAGCCCAACCAAATTGTTTTATAAGCTTACTATTAAGACTTGACTAGTAGGTTTCTAAAAAATATTTTTTGGTTGAGCTTCTAGAATAAGCTAGGTAGGGGACAACTTATTCTAGAAGCCCAAAGAAACAACCAAAAGAACTTGCCCCTGGTCTCCATGGATCTAGTCCAAAAAGGCAAAAAAAACATAAATATATCATGAGTAGCACATGGTTTCCACAACTACCAGACAACCATAATAAAGCAACCACAACTGAGAAAATTCTTAGATAACACTCTGGTAGCTCAAACAAATATGTGCATTCTACTCCTACGCCATTATAGGTCAAATGATTATCACAAAAGCTCAATGATTTAATCTGCAGCCATACCAGATCTAGTCCCAAGCATGGATCTGTAATATGACTAGCACAAGATATTGTATCTGTAATGACTGGAACAAGATTTTCACGATAGTTGAAGTACCAAATAAAAGATAATCTAGAGACACAATCAATGAGTTATTATACATGTAAAGGAATTGTTTTCATGGCAATGCAATCTGCAGTCATGTTGAATCTAGTCCAAAGCATATCTAGGGGCTTCTTTGATTCAAAGGATTCTCAAAGGAATTTTGTAGGATTATAATCCTTATGAATTTTTCCTATCTTGGTTGTTTGATTCGTAGGATTGTAAACCATAGGAATTTTTTCATAGGATTCATTTGCACTAGATTTCATAGGAAACATCCCATCCACTCAAACCTCTTTGAAACAATCCTGCATTTTTTCCATGCACAATCAAACACTTGTACAATCCTGTAGGATTCAAGAGGACATTCCACTCTAATCTCATGTTTTTCCTATTCCCGTGTTTTGGAAATCCTACAAATCAAAGAGGCCCTAGAATCTTAGTAGTTCAAGATTTCCTCGACAATCCATCACCACAACTAGCTCATTAGAGTTGTAGCCGATGTCGAACATCACACAGCGTCAGGAGGCCACATAATAGACCACCGAAGGAGAGGCTCAAGGGAGCCCGCGGAGCCTCCAACCGCACGAGCACAGGAGGCCGCGGCCAGCAGCACCACATCGTTTGAACTGCACCCTGCATACACGTGGTCATATTGTTATCTTCACTGTGCAAAGCACAATAACATCGGAATACATTAAATACGCCACTATTCTTATCAGCAACATAAACGGTTGGTAAAAGATCAAGCATAGTATATCTTTATCAACCAAACTACGGTGAAATAGATTGACATCGTGATCACAGAAAGACAAGGTACACAACACATAGAACCTCTAAAAAGGAAATGAAACAAACAAGCACATAGCTATACAGGAGAAAAGGAAATGAAACAAACAAGTTAAGCACAATATTAATAAAGAGAAAGTATAGAGCATTTGTTTTCAGCCAATCTTGACAAACAGGAAATACACACTCTGAAAGCAAATTCTAGCATGACCAAGAACCATACCTTCTGATCTACTCCCTCCATTCCTGAATATAATCCTTTTTAGAGGTTCCGATATGGACTACATACGGATGTATATAGACTCATTTTTCTCCATATGTAGTCCATATTGGAACCCCTAAAAAGGCTTATATTTAGGAACGGAGGGAGTATAACTCGAAAAGTAGCATATCCATGATCAATTAATAACTATACTAGGCATAAGTATCACTAGCTACTTAAGGACATAAACCCCAGTCTATCGACAACAGGATTGAGGAAGCAAACAACAAGACCAAGATTACGCATCTGGATCTGTTAGTGTCAATTTAGTGCTACTGTTTTGCTCCATAGTTGAGAGGCAACATTTTATTAGTTGGGGGCTTAGTTTTCACATTTTGAATTCGATTAAGCTCTTTGCTGCCCAATATCCTTAGCATTTCAAAATAATCCAGTCAGCCAGATCATAAGGACAAAAATGCATCTTTTAAGCCAACAAATCGGTGCTAGAAAGGAAATAAAGATCCAACTATCAACCCATGTTGCTGAGGCAGTAAGCCTCATCTACAAAACCACCAACTGCTTACACATTGTTTGCGTCGGGCCAACTTGGCAGTTCAGACAGGGGAGAGGAACCATATCTTACCTATGCCAGAGTAGAAGCGGCCACCAGAGGCAAAGGGCATGAGGTATCGGAGTGAGCACTGGCCCAGGCTAACAAACTTGCTGGTGATGTTGGGCGTCTTCTCCCTTCACACACAAAACGGCAGGCTCTTGTGCCCCTGCGTCGGAAAACACATCAGGAAAGAAGAACAAACCGGCCTAGAACAACAATACGTTAAGGAAGCATTCACTATCAAGCAAATGTATTTCAAGTTTTGTGGTTTCTATGGTTATGTAGTGCTACAGGAACATATAGGAAGGTATGGACATAGAAAATTACCCTCGAGGAAGATACATCCTTTTGAAAATAATATATACAAATTTGATCGATTTTTCGACACTTTATTCCAGTCATATAAAGGTACTCACAAACATAGAGTTTATGAGAGCTATTTCGGAGTTAATAGACAAGTGAATATTATTAGTTCTGTACCATTGTACTAACAATTTGTAGTGCCATTTTGAGTAAGCACAACAAGCAATAAATTAGACAAGACGAACAAAAAGTCAAGCAAGCATGAATTAGGTGGCACCACTATTGATGAGAAGATGAAATCTGTCTAAGCACCAAGAAAAATCATATCTTTATTTTTTAGTTTAAAAATCATGTCTTTCTTTTGATACAGCAATATCTAAAATAAACACTGGTTATGAATTAGTAGGCTCTATTATCATGTTCGTTTCCAGCCCATAAGATGGTAACTTCAACAGAACTAGTCAACCAGAAGTATGGTTACGTGACGATGTATGCAATTACATTAAGGTTCATTCTACGCCTTAAATAGTAGCATGCCAAAATTCTAATTAAGTATCAAAACCACCAAAATAACATATACAACACCACAGGGGGTTAACCAACACAAGGAGCAATTTCAACAGTAAGATCATCACGATCTCAAGATTATGATGGCCGGAAGACCATCAGTCAACATGACTACTGAACCAAGCAAATGCTAACTGATAATTCAACAAAAACTATCTTCCATTAAGTAACTTACCAAAACAGTTGTGGCCGAAGTCGTACAGCACCGCCACCGCCACCTCGCATGGCAGAAGGCCAACGCAGACGAGGCTACAAGCACCAAACCGAGCCCTCAACTACACATGAACCGGAGGCTACGGCTGGCTCCCAGAAACCTTGGCCGTGGAGACCGTGACGACAATCATCATGTCACGCCAACAAGAGTGCGAGGGCACAATGCTAGGAACAACCTGGTCATACATCAACAGAATTGTCGTCACACGAGTTATAACTAGTTGGAACAAATTTTAACACATACGTTGGTTAGATATGATAACATGGATCCGCACAACACTGACTCTGTCCAAAAGGGAATCCCAGGAATTGTAATTGCACAAAATTAAGAAAGAACCACTCAAACTACATTTACTTCTTTCAAGAAATAATAGAAAGGATAATTGCATTAGGAGCTCAATACAAGTGCTTCAAACAAGTCAAATCAAACACTAAAGGAAAATCGGTGCTTCAAAGATACTTGTAGTGCTGAAAGCTTACGATTGCAACATGAAAGTAAAATAAGATTGTTTATGTACCAAGCGCAATCCTCGTAAAAACTGATCCATAGATAACTGAAGGAAATATGACCTAGAGGCAATAATAAGGTTGTTATTTATATTTCCTTATATCATGATAAATGTTTATTATTCATGCTAGAATTGTATTAACCGGAAACTTAGTACATGTGTGAATACATAGGCAAACAGAGTGTCACTAGTATGCCTCTACTTGACTAGCTCGTTGGATCAAAGATGGTTAAGTTTCCTAGTCATAGGCATGAGTTGTCATTTGATCAACGGGATCACATCATTAGAGAATGATGTGATTGACTTGACCCATTCCGCTAGCTTAGCACTTGATCGTTTAGTTTATTGCTATTGCTTTCTTCATGACTTATACATGTTCCTATGACTATGAGATTATGCAACTCCCGAGTACCGGAGGAACACTTAGTGTGCTATCAAACGTCAACAACGTAACTGGGTGATTATAAAGATGATCTACAGGTGTCTCCGATGGTGTTTGTTGGGTTGGCATAGATCGAGATTAGAATTTGTCACTCCGAGTATCGGAGAGGTATCTCTGGGCCCTCTCGGTAATGGACATCACTATAAGCCTTGCAAGCAATGTGACTAATGAGTTAGTTACGGGATGATGCATTACGGAACGAGTAAAGAGACTTTCCGTAACGAGATTGAACTAGGTATTGAGATACCGACGATCAAATCTTGGGCAAGTAACATACCGATGACAAAGGGAACAACGTATGTTGTTGTGCAATTTGACCGGTAAAGATCTTCGTAGAATATGTAGGAACCAATATGACAGCCAGGTTCCACTATTGGTTATTGACAGAGCATCCCTTTGGAGAGAGCATCTCCAAATAAAAAGAAAACAAAAAAACCTGGAAATTGATATGCTCAAGGGTCACCTAGCAAGATCCAACATGAGCTTGAAAGGGCTATGAGAGAGAGAACCAACGAATGACGAGAACGAAGGGAAGAAGAAAAATCTGATAATAGTAATTGAAAAGGTGTCGAACAAGGAGGAGATTTATTACAAGCATGTCTCTATTAATAGAACATAGCACAAGATGATAACCAGGTCCATTGTACAACAGTCTAATCAACAAGGACGGGCCCGCGAGTTGTGAGTTGCAAATAACCAACAACTTGTACAAAATGTAGATAAACAAAAGCTAGACTTGAAACACACATTGACAAAAGAAATATCATGCTTAACGCTACCATGCATGGCAACACCACACAACACGTGAGCAATGTGTTCAAATCCTAGCATAGCGAGCAATGTGTTCAAATCCTAGCAAAGGGTACGTACCAAACAAAACTTGGACCATTAACAAACCACGATGGCATGTAGCAGAAAAAGGGCCTAACTAGCATAGATTTACAAGACCAATTTCATTGACAAAAAAGATGAGCACAATCACAATGCCTGGCACCAAAGTCACCTAGCCCGATGGACAAACCATCCCAAATCAAGAGAGAGAGAGAGAACAAGGACTCACCGGCACCAAATGACTCATGAGTTCAATACCACAGATTGGTGACACCTCCAGCAAAGAAACAAAGCACAAGTCCCACGTATGAGATGCAGCACTTCAGCTTCATGAACAACCACGTGGCCCCTGAGCATATCAATCAAGATCCCTCGCCTTGTAACAACCTACCATGACTTCCAGGTTCCTATAATATACAAAAGATCAGGTCAGGTCTCTCCGATGGACACAAGACAAGGAAAATATGATGACAATATAAGTGACACGAGGTCCATGGCTCTTCAGATTGTACAATAGTCCAATTAACAAGGACGGACCCGGCCCGTGTTGCAAATAACCAAAAACTTCTACAAAATATAGATAAACCAAGTTTCAATTGAAACATTGACAATTTGCTACCAAGTAAACAAGATTTACAAACCATTTCTAGATTGAAAATAAACAAAACCCTTGCCTAAAAACAGAAATCTGGTAAGTCCAGGTGTCAGATACTTTGTAGAGATAGCAAATTACAGATACCATTCTACACTTGGGAGCTAATGACACACCAAGTTAGCCCAGCTGCTACCTAAACAGGTAATTAGAGACCGGAATACAGGATTTCGTTTCTATTTCCTCACCCTCTCTACATAGTAGTGCACACATGAGAGACATACACAGCGACTCTCGCATCTACTTAGATACGACACGAATCGAGCAGCCAACCTGTAGAAATTCTCCCATCAGCTATCTCCACGTCCTCGTCGTTGGCAACTTCCGTGCTCTCGTCTGTGTTGTTGGTCGTGACCGACTGATTCTTCTCTCTTCAGTCTCGCTCTGGATTTGTGTCTCTTCGAATAGATGTAAGCGAGATTGTGTAGCACAAAAATCTCTATTGTGTAGTGTACGTGTGCCAACGTCGCCATGTTCATTGTTAGCATATCATAGCTCGGCCGGACTTGTCTATTGTGATGAAGTGCGTGTGATCTATCTCCTTACAGATCTGCTATCGCGCGTTATATTAGGTCATAGGTCTGTCTGCTCTATTTCAAGCTCTCAGAACAGAGATTTGTTCTGAGAATCTCCTCGTATTAGCTTCCGCTCTGTGCTGTCCAAAATATGCCAATGTTTCATTGACTACACATTGTTATACTCTTACTTTATTTGTGGTAGGAGGCTCTCTATTTCGTATTTGTTCAACATTGCTTAGCAGCGCGGGTCGTTTCCTGTCTCTCTTCGCGATTACATGAATAATGTTAGCAATCTAGTCGAATAGCGCTCTCACACGGAAACCTCAGCTGCATCTTATTATCTCCTCTATCCTATTCTTCCTTGTCTTGTGTCCATCGGAGAACTGACCTGAATCTTGTCGTTTCTATAGTAGTGTAACCCTGGATGTCCTAGCATAAGATTGGTGGTACAAGTCGCCAACTGCGTTGCCCTTCATATGGCTTGGTTTTCCCATGTGTCGTGTCAAGTATAGCTCAGCGCTTCGGTGAAGCCAACGTGCTGCTGAAGGATGGTGCGCCATGGGCTTGCGACCATATAAACGCTTGCGCCGCCAAGCTTGAAGTGCTGCATTACTCCCCCTACGTAGCTGATAACTTCTCCTGCTTACGTCCTTCGGTTCGATCCTTAGGATGCTATCCTAGATAGCGTCGTGATTTCTCTTGAACTCATGAGTTCATGGTGCGGGATCGCCTTTTTCTCTCTCTCTCTTCTTGATTTGGGATGGTTTGTCCATCTCTATTGACTTTGTGCCAGGCATTTGATTGTGCTCACTTTTTGTCTAATACTCTTTGTAAATCTTCATCGACTCTAGCTGATAGGCCTTTTCTCTGCTACATTGCCATCGTGCGTTTGTTAATGTCAAGTTTTGTTTGGTACGTAACACCCTGTCGCATAGGCATAATGTGAACGGCACATGTCTTGCTGCGATATGAGGTCTGAGGGAGATAGTGTGAACGACTCTTGTGCCCTTTCAAGCGTGTGTGTGTGCCGTGTTGCACCTTGGGGAGGAATCTGGGAGGTCTGCGTCTAATAAGAGCATCATATTTGCTGTCTGTGAGTCTCTAGTGATGGGTGTTCAAAGTTCTGGTCTGTGTTATCCTACATGGTAACACCGCTTGCCTTGTGCTTAGTTAGTGCGAGAGCGTCAGAACCAGCATCTCGCCTGGAAGCTGCCCTGCTCCTGACTCTTGATGGAGTGAAGTTATGCTCCTGATCGTAACTAATGGCGACATTGGCACTGTGTAGTCCGGAGTGTCTTCATTTGTCCTATGGACCTTTCAATTTAATAGAGACATGCTGTTGCCTATACGCGTCACCTGCGCAGTTCTGTGGTCTGACAATTACTACGTTCCCCAACAGTGTCGGATGACGCGGTGTCGGTGGCCTTCGAAAGATGATGCAATCCTTTCTCCATAGGATGATACGATGGTTGGCCTCTCCCAGTGTGTGCTCATCGTCACCTCCAGGAATGTCAAGCTCTAGCCCCGAATATTGGTCCACCACCTCATCAACCAAGACACGAGCATAGCCCGCTGGAATCGGGTTGCAATGGAAGGTTGCCTTCGGGGGGATTTGTAAAAGCAAGGGCGTCCGCCACCTTCATGGATATGTTCTTCATTTTGAAGTGTAGCTCGCAGTTAGTGTTCTCCATGATGTCATCCACTGGGTAGCTATCCAGCAATGCGTCGCCCTGGGGCGAACCTGTTGCGTTCAGAAAACAAAAATTTTCCTACTCGTTTCACCAAGATCCATCTAGGAGTTCATCTAGCAACGAGTCATCGGATGCATCTACATACCTTTGTAGATCGCGTGCGGAAGCGTTCAAAGAACGGTGATGATGTAGTCGAACCACGACGTGATCCAAATCACTGACGACCAAGCGCCGAACGGACGGCACCTCCGCGTTCAACACACGTACGGGACGGGAGATGTCTCCTCCTTCTTGATCCAGCAAGGGGGAAGGAGAGGTTGATGAAGATCCAGCAGCACGATGGTGTGGTGGCGGATGCAGGGCGTCACAGTAGCAGGGCTTCGCCTATACTACGAGAGAGAGACGTAACGGGGAGAAAGGGAGGCGCCAGGGGCTGGTGTGTCAAGTCCCTCCTATCCCCTACTATATATAGGGGTGCTAGGGGGGGCGCCGGCCCTAGGAGATGGAATCTCCTAGGGGGGGCGGCGGCCAAGGGTGGGGGGGCTTGCCCCCCAAGCAAGGGGGTGCCCCCTTTAGGGTTTCCCCTCAACCCTAGCCGCATGGGCCCTAGGGGAGTGGCGCCCCAACCCACTTTGGGCTGGGTTCCATCCCACTTCAGCCCATGGGGGCCCCCCAGGATAGGTGGCCCCACCCGGTGGACCCCCGGCACCCTTTCCGGTGGTCCCGGTACAATACCGGTGACCCCGAAACTTGTCCCGATGGCCGAAACAGCACTTCCTATATATAATTCTTTACCTCTGGACCATTCCAGAACTCCTCGTGACGTCCGAGATCTCATCCGGGACTCCGAACAACATTCGGGTTACTGCATATACATATCTTCACAACCCTAGCGTCACCGAACCTTAAGTGTGTAGATCCTACGGGTTCGGGAGACAAGCAGAAATGACCGAGACGACTCTCCGGTCAATAACCAACAGCGGGATCTGGATACCCATGTTGGCTCCCACATGCTCCACGATGATCTCATCGGATGAACCACGATGTCGAGGATTCAATCAACCCCGTATGCAATTCCCTTTGTCAATCGATATGTTTACTTTCCCGAGATTCGATCGTCGGTATCCCAATACCTCGTTCAATCTCGTTACCGGCAAGTCACTTTACTCGTACCGTAATGCATGATCCCGTGACCAGACACTTGGTCACTTTGAGCTCATTATGATGATGCATTACCGAGTGGGCCCAGTGATACCTCTCCGTCATACGGAGTGACAAATCCCAGTCTTGATCCATGTCAACCCAACAGACACTTTCGGAGATACCCGTAGTCTACCTTTATAGTCACCCAGTTACGTTGTGACGTTTGGTATACCCAAAGCACTCCTACGGTATCCGGGAGTTACACGATCTCATGGTCTAAGGAAAAGATACTTGACATTGGAAAACTCTAGCAAACGAACTATACGATCTTGTGCTATGTTTAGGATTGGGTCTTGTCCATCACATCAATTCTCCTAATGATGTGATCTCGTTATCAATGACATCCAATGTCGATAGTCAGGAAACCATGATAATCTGTTGATCAACGAGCTAGTTACCTAGAGGCTTACTAGGGACATGTTGGTGTCTATTATTCACACATGTATTACGATTTCCGGATAACACAATTATAGCATGAATAAAGACAATTATCATGAACAAGGAAATATAATAATAATGCTTTTATTATTGCCTCTAGGGCATATTTCCAACAGTCTCCCACTTGCACTAGAGTCAATAATCTAGTTACATTGTGATGAATCGAACACCCATGGAATTCTGGTGTTGATCATGTTTTGCTCTAGGGAGAGGTTTAGTCAACGGATCTGCTACATTCAGGTCCGTATGTACTTTACAAATCTCTATGTCTCCATCTTGAACATTTTCACGAATGGAGTTGAAGCGACGCTTGATGTGCCTTGTCTTCTTGTGAAACCTGGGCTCCTTGGCAAGTGCAATAGCTCCAGTTTCAAGAAGAGCTTGATCGGCCCCGACGCATTGGGTATGACTCCTAGGTCGGTGATGAACTCCTTCACCCAAATTGCTTCATGTGCTGCCTCCGAGGCTGCCATGTACTCCGCTTCACATGTAGATCCCGCCACGACGCTCTGCTTGCAACTGCACCAGCTTACTGCCCCACCATTCAAAATATACACGTATCCGGTTTGTGACTTAGAGTCATCCAGATCTGTGTCGAAGCTAGCGTCGACGTAACCTTTAACGACGAGCTCTCCGTCACCTCCATAAACGAGAAACATTTCCTTAGTTCTTTTCAGGTACTTCAGGATATTTTTGACCGCTGTCCAGTGTTCCTTGCCAGGATTACTTCGGTACCTACCTACCAAACTTACGGCAAGGTTTACATCAGGTCTGGTACACAGCATGGCATACATAATAGAACCTATGGCTGAGGCATAGGGGATGACACTCATCTCTTCTATATCTTCTGCCGTGGTCGGACATTGAGCTGAGCTCAATTTCACACCTTTGTAACACAGGCAAGAACCCCTTCTTAGACTGATCCATATTGAATTTCTTCAATATCTTATCAAGGTAATGTGCTTTGTGAAAGACCTATGAAGGCGTCTTGATCTATCTCTATAGATCTTGATGCCTAATATATAAGCAGCTTCTCCAAGGTCCTTCATTGAAAAACTCTTATTCAAGTAGGCCTTAATGCTGTCCAAAAGCTCTATATCATTTCCCATCAAAAGTATGTCATCTACATATAATATGAGAAATGCTACAGAGCTCCCACTCACTTTCTTGTAAACGCAGGCTTCTCCATAAGTCTGCATAAACCCAAACGCTTTGATCATCTCATCAAAGCGAATGTTCCAACTCCGAGATGCTTGCACCAGCCCATAAATCGAGCGTTGGAGCTTGCACACCTTGTCAACATTCTTAGGATCGACAAAACCTTCCGGCTGCATCATATACAATTCTTCCTTAAGGAAACCATTAAGGAACGCCGTTTTGACGTCCATTTGCCATATCTTCATAATCATAGAATGCGGCAATTGCTAACATGATTCGGACGGACTTTAGCTTCGCTACCGGTGAGAAAGTCTCATCGTAGTCAACCCCTTGAACTTGTCGATAACCCTTAGCGACAAGCCGAGCTTTATAGATGGTCACATTACCATCCGCGTCTGTCTTCTTCTTAAAGATCCATTTATTTTCTATGGCTCGCCGTTCAACGGGCAAGTCAGTCAAAGTCCATACTTCGTTTTCATACATGGATCCTATCTCGGATTTCATGGCTTCTAGCCATTTGTCGGAATCGGGCCCGCCATCGCTTCTTCATAGTTCGAAGGTTCACCGTTGTCTAACAACATGATTTCCAAGACAGGGTTGCCGTACCACTCTGGTGCGGAACGTGTCCTTGTGGACCTACGAAAGTTCAGTAGCAACTTGATCTGAAGTTTCATGATCATCATCATTAACTTCCTCTCTAGTCGGTGCGGGCACCTCAGGAACATTTTCTTGTTGCGCCATTTTCGGTTCAAGAGGTAATACTTCATCGAGTTCTACTTTCCTCCCACTTATTTCTTTCGAGAGAAACTCTTTCTCTAGAAAGGACCCATTCTTGGCAACAAAGGTCTTGCCTTCGGATCTGAGGTAGAAGGTATACCCAACAGTTTCTTTAGGGTATCCTATGAAGACGCATTTTTCCGACTTGGGTTCGAGCTTTTCAGGTTGAAGTTTCTTGACATAAGCATCGCATCCCCAAACTTTTAGAAACGACAGCTTAGGTTTCTTCCCAAACCATAATTCATATGGTGTCGTCTCAACGGATTTCGACGGAGCCCTATTTAAAGTGAATGCGGCAGTCTCTAAAGCATAGCCCCAAAATGACAGTGGTAAATCGGTAAGAGACATCATAGATCGCACCCTATCTAATAGAGTGCGATTACGACGTTCGGAAACACCATTACGCTGAGGTGTTCCAGGCGGCGTGAGTTGTGAAACTATTCCACATTTTCTTAAGTGTGTGCCAAATTCGTGACTCAAGTATTCCCCCCCACGATCTGATCGCAAGAACTTGATTTTCCTGTCACGTTGATTCTCAACCTCACTCTGAAATTCCTTTAACTTTTCAAAGGTCCCAGACTTGTGTTTCATTAAGTAGACATACCCATATCTACTCAAGTCATCAGTGAGGGTGAGAACATAACGATAGCCACCACGAGCCTTAATGCTCATTGGACCGCACACATCAGTATGTATGATTTCCAATAAGTTGGTTGCTCGCTCCATTGTTCCTGAGAACGGAGTCTTGGTCATTTTACCCATGAGGCATGGTTCGCACGTGTCAAATGATTCGTAATCAAGAGACTCTAAAAGTCCATCTGCATGGAGCTTCTTCATGCGTTTGACACCTATGTGACCAAGGCGGCAGTGCCACAAGTATGTGGGACTATCATTATCAACCTTACATCTTTTGGTACTCACACTATGATATGTGTAGCATTACGCTCGAGATTCATTAAGAATAAACCATTCACCATCGGAGCATGACCATAAAACATATCTCTCATATAAATAGAACAACCATTATTCTCGGATTTAAATGAGTAGCCATCTCGAATTAAACGAGATCCTGATACAATGTTCATGCTCAAAGCTGGCACTAAATAACAATTATTAAGGTTTAAAACTAATCCCGAAGGTAAATGTAGAGGTAGCGTGCCGACGGCGATCACATTGACCTTGGAACCATTCCCGACGCGCATCGTCACCTCGTCCTTCGCCAGTCTCCGCTTATTCCGCAGCTCCTGTTTTGAGTTACAAATGTGAGCAACCGCACCGGTATCAAATACCCAGGAGCTACTACGAGTAGGGTAAGGTACACATCAATTACATGTATATCACATATACCTTTCGTGTGCCGGCCTTCTTGTCCGCTAAGTATTTGGGGCAGTTCCGCTTCCAGTGACCACTTCCCTTGCAATAAAAGCACTCAGTCTCGGGCTTGGGTCCATTCTTTGGCTTCTTCCCGGCAGCTTGCCTGCCGGGTGCGGCAACTCCCTTGCCGTCCTTCTTGAAGGCTTTCTTACCCTTGCCCTTCTTGAACTTAGTGGTTTTATTCACCATCAACACTTGATGTTCCTTTTTGACTTCTACCTCTGCTGATTTCAGCATTGCAAATACTTCAGGAATGGTCTTTTCCATCCCCTGCATATTGAAGTTCATCACAAAGCTCTTGTAGCTCTGGTGGAAGCGACTGAAGGATTCTGTCAATGACCGCGTCATCCGGGAGATTAACTCCCAGCTGAGTCAAGCGGTTATGCAACCCAGACATAGTGAGTATGTGCTCACTGACAGAACTGTATTTTCCTCCATCTTACAGCTGAAGAACTTGTCGGAGACTTCATATCTCTCGACCCGGGCATGAGCTTGAAAAACCATTTTCAGCTCTTCGAACATCTCATATGCTCCATGTCTCTCAAAACGCTTTTGGAGCCCCGGCTCTAAGCTGTAAAGCATGCCGCACTGAACGAGGGAGTAGTCATCGGTACGTGCCTGCCAAGCGTTCATAACGTCTTGTTCTGCAGGGAGAATAGGTGCGTCACCTAGCGGTGCTTGTAGGACATAATCTTTCTTGGCAGCTATGAGGATGATCCTCAGGTTCCGGACCCAGTCCGTGTAGTTGCTGCCATCGTCTTTCAGCTTGGTTTTCTCTAGGAACGCGTTGAAGTTGAGGACAACGTTGGCCATTTGATCTACAAGACATATTGTAAAGATTTTAGACTAAGTTCATGATAATTAAGTTCATCTAATCAAATTATTAATGAACTCCCACTTAGATAGACATCCCTCCAGTCAATCTAAGTATAACATGATCCGAGTTAACTAGGCCGTGTCCGATCATCACGTGAGACGGACTAGTCAACATCGGTGAACATCTTCATGTTGATCGTATCTTCTATACGACTCATGCTCGACCTTTCGGTCTTCTTGTGTTCCGAGGCCATGTCTGTACATGCTAGGCTCGTCAAGTCAACCTAAGTGTTTGCATGTGTAAATCTGTCTTACACCCGTTGTATGTGAACGTTAGAATCTATCACACCCGATCATCACGTGGTGCTTCGAAACAACGAACTGTCGCAACGGTGCACAGTTAGGGGGAACACTTTCTTGAAATTATTATGAGGGATCATCTTATTTACTACCGTCGTTCTAAGTAAAAAAGATGCAAAAACATGAATAAACATCACATGCAATCAAAATAATAAGTGGACATGATATGGCCAATATCACATAGCTCTTTGAATCTCCATCTTTTGGGGCTCCATGATCATATCTTGTCACCGGCATGAACACCATGATCTCATCATCATGATCTTCCATCATCGTGTCTCATGAAGTTGCTTCGCCAACTATTACTTCTACTACTAAGGCCTAACACGTTTTAGCATAAAAGTAAAGTAATTTACATGGCGTTTCTCAATGACACGCAGGTCATACAAAAAAATAAAGACAAACTCCTATGCTTCCTGCCGGTTATCATACCTCATCGACATGCAAGTCCGTGATTCCTATTTACAATAGCATGAACATCTCATACATAACATATATGTTATTCATCATTCATCACAACTTTGGCCATATCACATCACAAAACACTTGCTGCAAAAACAAGTTAGACGTCCTCTAATTGTTGTTGCAAGTTTTACGTGGTTGCAATAGGGTTCTAGCAAGAACGTTTTCTTACCTACGTGAAAGCCACAACGTGATTTGTCAACTTCTATTTACCCTTCATAAGGACCCTTTTCATCGAATCCGCTCCAACTAAAGTGGGAGAGACAGACACCCGCCAGCCACCTTATGCAACTACTGCATGTTAGTCGGTGGAACCGGTCTCACGTAAGCGTACATGTAAGGTTGGTCCGGGCCGCTTCATCCCACAATACCGCTGAAGCAAAATAAGACTAGTAGCGGCAAGAAAGTTGACAACATCTACGCCCACAACAAATTGTGTTCTACTCGTGCAAAGAGAACTACGCATAAACCTGGCTCTGATACCACTGTTGGGGAACGCTGCAGAAAACAAAAAATTTCCTACGGTTTCACCAAGATCCATCTATGAGTTCATCTAAGCAACGAGTGATCGGATGCATCTACATACCTTTGTAGATCGCGAGCGGAAGCGTTCAAAGAACGGGGATGAGGGAGTCGTACTCGACGTGATCCAAATCACCGGAGATCCTAGCGCCGAACGGACGGCACCTCCGCGTTCAACACACGTACGGTCAGCGTGACGTCTCCTCCTTCTTGATCCAGCAAGGGGGAAGGAGAGGTTGAGGAAGATGGCTCCAGCAGCAGCACGACGGCGTGGTGGTGATGGAGCTGCAGTACTCCGGCAGGGCTTCGCCAAGCTCTATGGAGGAGGGAGGTGTTGGAGAGGGAGAGGGAGGCACCAAAGGCGTAGGCAAGAGGTCCTCCATCCCTCCCACTATATATAGGGGGCCTAGGGGGGGCCGGCCCTAGGAGATGCAATCTCCTAGGGGGGGTGGCGGCCAAGGGGTGGGGGCTTGCCCCCCAAGCAAGGGGGCGCCCCCCTTTACGGTTTCCCCCACCCTAGGCGCATGGGCCCTAGGGGAAGTGGCGCCCCAGCCCACTTTGGGCTGGATCCCTTCCCACTTCAACCCATGGGGCCCCCCGGGATAGGTGGCCCCACCCGGTGGACCCCCAGAACCCTTCCGGTGGTTCCGGTACAATACCGGTGACCCCGAAACTTGTCCCGATAGCAGAAATAGCACTTCCTATACATAATTCTTTACTTCCGGACCATTCCGGAACTCCTCGTGACGTCCGGGATCTCATCCGGGACTCCGAATAACATTCGGGTTACTGCATATACATATCCCTACAACCCTAGGGTCACCGAACCTTAAGTGTGTAGACCCTACGGGTTCGGGAGACATGTAGACATGACCGAGATCGCTCTCCGGTCAATAACCAGCAGCGGGATCTGGATACCCATGTTGGCTCCCACATGCTCCTCGATGATCTCATCGGATGAACCACGATGTCGAGGATTCAAGCAACCCGTATACAATTCCCTTTGTCAATCGGTATGTTACTTGCCCGAGATTCGATCGTCGGTATCCCAATACCTCGTTCAATCTCGTTACCGGCAAGTCACTTTACTCGTACCGTAATGCATGATCCCGTGACCAGACACTTGGTCACTTTGAGCTCATTATGATGATGCATTACCGAGTGGGCCCAGTGATACCTCTCCGTCATACGGAGTGACAAATCCCAGTCTTGGATTTGTCACTAACCGTCATGACGGAGAGGTATCACTCGGGCCACTCGGTATGCATCATCTTTATGAGTCAAAGTGACCAAGTGTCTGGTCACAGGATCATGCATTACGGTACGAGTAAAGTGACTTGCCGGTTAAGCGAGATTGAACGAGGTATTGGATAACCGACGACGAATCTCGGCAAGTAACATACCGATTGGACTAAGGGAAGTTGGTATCGGGGTTGCTTGAATCCTCGACATCGTGGTTCAGTTCTGATCCGATGCCATTTCGAGGAGCATGGGGAGCTAACATGGGTATCCAGATCCCGCTGTTGGTTATTGACTAGAGAGAATCTCGGTCATGTTACATGTCTCGAATCCCGTAGGGTCTAACACAACTTAAGGTTCGGTGACACTAGGGTTGTAAGGGATATGTATATGCTTTAACCAATGTTGTTTCGGAGTCCCGGATGAGATCCCGGACGTCACGAGGACTGTTCGGAATGGTCCGGAGGTAAAGAATTATATATAGGAAGTGCTATTTCGGCCATCGGGACAAGTTTCGGGGTCACCGGTATTGTACCGGGACCACCGGAAGGGTCCCGGGGGTCCATCGGGTGGGGCCACCTATCCCGGAGGGCCCATGGGCTGAAGTGAGAAGGGATCCAGCCCAAAGTGGGCTGGGGCACCACTTTCCCCTTGGGCCCATGCGCCTAGGGTAGGGGAAACCCTAAAGGGGGGCGCCCCCTTGCTTGGGGGGCAAGCCCCCCACCCCTTGGCCGCCGCCCCCTACGAGATTGCATCTCCTAGGGCCAGTGCCCCCCCTTAGGCTCCCTATATATAGGGGGGGGAGAGAGGGCAGCTATACTTCATGCCCCTGGCGCCTCCCTCTCCCTCTCCAACACCTCCTCCTCCTCCATAGAGCTTGGCGAAGCCTTGCCGGAGTACTGCAGCTCCATCACCACCACGCCGTCGTGCTGCTGCTGGAGCCATCTTCCTCAACCTCTCCTTCCCCCTTGCTGGATCAAGAAGGAGGAGACGTTACGCTGACCGTACGTGTGTTGAACGCGGAGGTGCCGTTCGTCCGGCGCTAGGATCTCCGGTGATTCGGATCACGTCGAGTACGACTCCCTCATCCCCGTTCTTTGAACGCTTCTGCTCGCGATCTACAAGGTACATAGATGCATCCAATCACTCGTTGCTAGATGAACTCATAGATGGATCTTGGTGAAACCGTAGGAAAATTTTTGTTTTCTGCAACGTTCCCCAACACATTAGTACTCGTGTTAGGTGAAATCCTTCGATGATTGGGTTGAGGACTAGTGCGACTGAACTGCCATGCTGGATACTAGTTGTATGATCTCGAAAATCGAAGGTGATCGGGAATGACGACCACAGATTGAATTTTAGGGCGACTAGCTCTACCGCGTAGACGTCCCTAAGTGCTCGCTTGCGCTCCCTTTTGGGGATGTGTGTAGCGTATATCATGTTCACCGTTTTGACTTGAGGGGAAAATTTCTTCTGCCCTCCAGTGTTCGAATGTCGGGGCTCTTCGTTCTCGTCCTCACTTTGTGATCCCTTTTCTTTGTTTTCGGCATTTAACTTGGCAGCCTGTTTGAAAACCCAACAGTCTCTGTTCGCGTGATTGGCTTGTTTATCTGGGGTACCATGTATCTGGCACGGACGATCGTGTATGCGATCCAGGCTGGATGGTCCCTCATAGTTCCTTTTATAGGGCTTCTTTCGCTGGCCGGACTTGGATCCACTGAATCCGGCATTAACGGTGGTGCGATCGATGTTGACGCCATTGCTTCGGCATTTGTGTCTGTTTCGCCGGAGCTTGTCCGAGCTGTTCTTTCGCTCGGAGGGGACTGTCTCGCTGGCTGTGTGTAGGATCTAGAAGTAGATGTGTCTAGAGGGGGGGTGATTAGACACTTAGTGCTAAAGTTGCAATTTTTTTAAGCTTTTTCGATTTAAGTGGAGTTTAGGCACAATTTCAACACACACAATACATATCAAGCAAGCATGCAAAGAGTATATGAGCAGCGGAATGTAAAGCATGCAACTTGCAAGAAATGTAAAGGGAAGGGTTTGGAGATCAAACGCAATTGGAGACACGGATGTTTTTCCCGTGGTTCGGATAGGTGGTGCTATCCTACATCCACGTTGATGGAGACTTCAACCCACGAAGGGTAACGGTTGCGCGAGTCCACACAGGGCTCCACCCAAGGGTAACGGTTGCGCGAGTCCACACAGGGCTCCACCCACGAAGGGTCCACGAAGAAGCAACCACCCACAAAGGGTCCACGAAGAAGCAACCTTGTCTATCCCACCATGGCCATCGCCCACACAGGACTTGCCTCACTAGCGGTAGATCTTCACGAAGTAGGCGATCTCCTTGCCCTTACAAACTCCTTGGTTCAACTCCACAATCTTGTCGGAGGCTCCCAAGTGACACCTAGCCAATCTAGGAGACACCACCTCCAAGAAGTAACAAATGTGTGTAGGTAATGAACTCCTTGCTCTTGTGCTTCAAATGATAGTCTCCCCAACACTCAACTCTCTCTCATAGGATTTGGATTTGGTGGAAAGAAGATTTGAGTGGAAAGCAACTTGGGAAGGCTAGAGATCAAGATTCATATGGTAGGAATGGAATGTCTTGTCAACACATGAGTAGGTGGTTCTCTCTCAGAACATATGAGTTGGAATGGTGTGTGTGTTCTGATGGCTCTCTCACGAATGAGAAGAGGTGGAGGGGTATATATAGCCTCCACACAAAATCCAACCGTTACACAGTTTTCCAATCTCGGTGGGACCGAATCAACAAACTCGGTCGGACCGAAAATGTAAACCTAGTGACCGTTAGAGATTTTCGGTGGGACTGACATGCAACTCGGTAGGACCGATATGGTTAGGGTTTGGGCATAACGTAATCTCAGTGAGACCGATTACACAAACTCGGTGAGACCGAATTTGGTAATTAGCTAACCAGAGAGTTGGTCAGGCAAACTCGGTGGGACCGATTTGCTCTTTCGGTGAGACCAAAAAGTTACAAAGGGAAACACTGAAGTTTACATTGCAATCTTGGGACCGATGCGACTCAATTCGTGAATGAATGTGATGTCTACAGAAGGGTGAAAGAAGAACACCAATAGCCAGCTGGTCTCCTCCAACCTATTGCTATTCCAGAATGGAAGTTTGACCATATTGAAATGGACTTCATGACTAGATTTCCCAAGTCCAAGTGCAGAAATGATGCTATCTTCGTTGTCATTGACAAACTTACAAAAGTGGCTCATTTCCTTCTAATTAAAGAATCTATCACAGCAGCTCAGTTGGCAGAGCTATACACCTCCAGGATTGTTTCTTTGCACGGCATTCCACAATTGATATCTTCAGATCATGGAAGCATTTTCACCTCCAAGTTCTGGGACTCCTTCCAGAAGGCCATGGGCACCAACATTCGCTTCAGCACAACTTTTCATCCTCAAACTAGTGGCCAAGTCGAGCGAGTCAATCAAATTCTTGAAGATATGCTCAGGGCTTGTGTCATTTCCTTCGGTATGAAGTGGGAAGATTGTCTTCCATATGTCGAGTTCTCCTACAACAACAGCTTCCAAGCGAGTTCAGGTAAGGCCCCATTCGAGATTCTCTATGGCAGAAAGTGTCGTACTCCTCTCAATTGGTCAGAGACTGGTGAACACCAACTTCTTGGCAAAGACTTAATCACAGAAGCTGAAGAAATGTGTAAAGTCATCCGTGAAAATCTCAAAGCTGCACAATCGCGCCAGAAGAGTTACTATGATAGCAAGCACCGTGACTTGGATTTCGAGATCGGATACCATGTCTACCTCTGCGTCTCTCCAATGAAAGGCACTCGTCACTTCGGTATCAAAGGGAAGCTTGCCCCTAGATACGTGGGTCCTTTCAAGATCATTGAAAAAGAGCCGATCTCGCCAATCAACTTGAGCTTCCGTCCAACTTCGCAAATGTGCACGATGTGTTTCACTGGTCACAGCTTCGCAAGTGCTTCAAGACTCCTCAGCGCACCATCAACTTCGAAGAGATTGATCTCCAAGAAGATCTGTCTTATCATGAGCATCCCGTTGCTATTCTTGACGAAACCGAGCGCAAGACTCGCAAAAAGTCAATCAAATTCCTAAAAGTGAAGTGGTCACACCATTCCGACCGAGAAGCCACCTGGGAACACGAGGATCACCTCTGTTCCGAATATCCAGAGTTCTTTCAGTCCTAGATCTCGGGACAAGATCCTCTCGTAGTGGTGGAGTGTTGTAACACCCCGGATGTAACTTGCCATATTTGTAACTCCGACTCTTGCCATTTTCGATTTTAAGTTATGAGATTCCCTTTGTGGTTGGGTTTTGTCTTCGTTTTGCATTTTGTTCATGTCATCATGTGCATCGCATTTGCGTACGTGTTCGTCTCATGCATCCGAGCATTTTCCCCGTTGTCCGTTTTGCAATCTGACACTACCACATGCACCGGCGCACCCCTCTTGTCTCTTTTCGTGAGCAGGTGTTAAACGTTCTCGGAATGGACTGAGATTTTCCAAGTGGCCTTTGTACACCACCGGTAGACCGCCTGTCAAATTTCGTTCCATTTGGAGTCCGTTTGATGCTCCAACGGTTAACTGGGTAACCACAAAGGCCTCTTGTGTGTTGCAGCCCAACACCCCTCCAAAACAGCCCAATAACCCATCTGACCACTTTCTTGTCCTCCATCGTCGGATCACGATCATGTGGGTGAAAACTACACCTCATTTGGACACTCCTACCTCCTCATGTCTATAAATATGTGATCCCCTCCGAAAATCTCTCACTCTAAACCCTAGCCCCGCTCCTCTCTCCGCGCCGGACATGTCCAATCCCGCCGGACGTGTTCGCCGCCGCCCTCCATCCAATCCGGCACCGCCACGTGTCACCCTCGCCTCCTCTCTCTCCTCCCTGCCACCAGGCCCGCCGGGGCCTGAGGCCGGCCCGCACCCGGGCCGCCTCACCCGCGCGCCGCCGCCTCCCTCGCCGGCGCGCCCCTCACCAACCGTCGTCGCGTCCGCTCCCCGCTGCCTCGCGTCAACCGCCGTCGCCGCGCCGAGCTCCACCGGATCACGTCGGATCCGAGCTCCGACCCCCGGCCCCATCCTCCTCACCAGATCCGGCGTCCCCGACCCGCCGGCGATCTCCTCGCCAACTCCGGCCTCCTCCACGCCCAACTCCAACGAGATCCAGTCGTGCATCGGGAAGCGTGCAAACCCTAGGTTGACCCCGATTTCATCTAAGTCTTTCTTCTGCGATATTTTTATGCCCTGTTCATCTTGTCATATCTTGATGCACGTAGATCCAAATCATGCGTATGATATGTCGAATTGTTCATCTTGATGATCTCTTCACGTTAGAAGCATTTCCATGCATGATACTGTACATTATGATGTCATTTTCATTGATGCAAGAGTGCTATAAAATGTTAGGAGCTGGTACTTATCAAATCATGAGGTTTTGTCATTTTTGTTGCATTTGATGTGTGCATCATATGAGTTTGAGGTCTACATGAGTTTTGATCTACACCATGACATGTTTATAGAGGTGCTTGTCTTGTATTTTTTTTGATATATGTGGTGACTACCACAAGCATGCAAACTAGGCTTGGGTGATGTTGCTGTTTCCAGGGACTTAGGTTTTTGCTAAGTCCTTTTCCTGCTGTTATTTTGATGCCATGTAAACTTGATGCTACAGTGAGATCCATGTTTATCTTGAGATACTTCATAAGGATGTTTTGAACATGTGGTTATGCTCTATCCATCCATGCCCCTGTTTGCAATTATGCAGTGCCCTAGCATGTCTTGTTCTTGCTCTACTTTTGCTATAAAATGTTCCTGGCAGAATATTAACATGTTAATCAAAATTGCCATGGTTGTTGCTAGTGAACCATGCATCCTATGAACTTTCTCTTGCCATGGTTAGCTTCATGAACATGTCATCTTGCTATTGGTATGCTTATTTTTTCATGCAATGCTTTGTGGTGAGTGGCTTAAGCTCGCAAAGTTGCTATCATAATTTTGTTTATGACATGCTCTGTTTTTCTGCTAAGTCTAAAACTATTAATAAAACTTGTTATGTTTACATGGGTGCCATCATATCTTCTGTGCCTTTTTCGCTCATGATCAGTAAGGGACTTTTGATCTATGATTTTAGTAGAATCATGTCTTTCCTTTGTTTGCTATGATATGTTCCTATAGCATGATGTTTGCTTGCTCTAAACATTGCATCCTGATGTTGTTTTTGACATGTTAGTAATTTCTCTAAGTCTGTGATGCTGATATCTTTTGCACTTTTGCCATGCTTGTTTGAACCTGCTCTTGTGTGATTTAGCCGGAGCTCAGTGTTCATGTTTTGTCAAGCATCTCTTGTACATAACTTCCATATGCTTTGTTGATATGTTGATTGCAGTAGCTTAGTTTCTTGTTGCATTCTAGGTGGCATCGTGATGTTAATCGCAGTTGTGCGTCATTCTTGTTTTGCTTGCCATTTGCAAACCGTGCATCCGTTTCCGGTGATCTTTATATCGATTTCACCCGAATCATCTCATCTTTCCAGCGGAACACTTGGTTTGCCAAGTTGATGCCTTGATCATTATTTCCTTTCCAGAGTATGCATATGCATCACATCATGTCTTGCATATCATGCCATGTTTTGCATCATGTTGCTTGTGCATTGCACCATGATTGATTGTTAGTCCTTTGCTTGTGTTCTTGCTTTGGGTAGAGCCGGGAGACGAGTACGTGAAATAGGAACATGTTGAGTATGCTAACGAGGATCAAGCTTTCGACAACTCTGAGAACTTTGCAGGCAAGATGAGCATACCCTCGAAATCACTTCTATCTTTGCTTGCTAGTTGTTCGCTCTATCGCTATGACGCGCTACCTACCACTTGCTTTATCATGCCTCCCATATTGCCATGTCAAGCTTCTAACCCACCTTTCCTAGCAAACCATTGTTTGCCTATGTTACCGCTTTTGCTCAGCCCCTCTTATAGCGTTGCTAGTTGCAGGTGAAGATGAAGCTTGTTCCATATTCGAACATGGATATTGTTGGGATATCATTATTATATCTTATTTACTTTAATGCATCTATATACTTGGTAAAGGG
Source organism: Triticum urartu (assembly GCF_003073215.2). NCBI lineage: Eukaryota > Viridiplantae > Streptophyta > Magnoliopsida > Poales > Poaceae > Triticum > Triticum urartu. The sequence goes on from NC_053022.1 coordinate 338,484,219, forward strand.
TGGAAGGCTCGGCCTTATGTCTACTGTTTTGTTCCACTCTTGCCGCCCTAGTTTCCGTCATACCGGTGTTATGTTCCTTGATTTTGTGTTCCTTACATGGTTGGGTGGTATGGGAACCCCTTGATAGCTCGCTTTGAATAAAACTCCTCCAGCAAGGCCCAACCTTGGTTTTAACTTTTGCCACCTAAGCCTTTTTCCCTTGGGTTCCGCGGACTCAAGGGTCATCTTTATTTTAAACCCCCGGGCCAGTGCTCCTCTGAGTGTTGGTCCAAACTGGGCGGTGTCCGGCGCCCCCGGGGCAACCAGGGTCTAAGCCAACCCGATGTCTGGCCCATCCGGTGTGCCCTGAGAACGAGATATGTGTGACTCCTATCAGAATTTGTCGACACATCGGGTGGCTTTGTTGGTCTTGTTTTACCATTGTCAAAATGTCTTGTAACCGGGATTCCGAGACTGATCGGGTCTTCCCGGGAGAAGGAATATCCTTCGTTGACCGTGACAGCTTGTGATGGGCTAAGTTGGGACACCCCCGTAGGGTATAAAATTTCGAGAGCCGTGCCCGCGGTTATGTGGCAGATGGGAATTTGTTAATATCCGGTTGTACAGAACTTGACACTTAACTTAATTAAAATGAATCAACTGCGTGTGTAGCCGTGATGGTCTCTTTTCGGCGGAGTCCGGGAAGAGAACACGGTCTTGTGTTATGCTTGAACGTAAGTAGCTTCAGGATCACTTCTTGATCACTTATAGCTTCTCGACCGTGCGTTGCGTCTCTTCTCACTCTTATTTGCATAAGTCAGCCACCATATATGCTAGTGCTTGCTGCAGCTCCACCTTACTACCCCTTTCCTACCCATAAGCTTAAATAGTCCTGATCTCGCGGGTGTGAGATTGCTGAGTCTTCGTGACTCACGGATACTTCCAAACAATTGCAGGTGCCGAGGATACCAGTGCAGGTGACGATACCGAACTCAAGTGGGAATTTGACGAGGATTTGGGCCGTTCTATGTTTATTTTCCGGATGATCAGTGGTGGAGCCCAGTTGGGACGATCGGGGATCTAGCATTTGGGGTTGTCTTCCTTTATTTTGGTTCCGTAGTCGGACCTTTGTTTGTACCTTGGATGATGTATGGATTATTTTTGTATTGTGTGAAGTGGCGATTGTAAGCCAAATCTTTATCCCTTTCTTATTCAGTACATGGGATGTGTGAAGATTACCCCTCTTGCGACAAGCCTACCATGCGGCTATGCCTCTAAGTCATGCCCCGACACGTGGGAGATATAGCCGCATTGTGGGTGTTACATGTTCGACCTTTCGGTCTCAGTGTTCTGAGGCCATATATGCATATGCTAGGCTCGTCAAGTTAGCCCGAGTATTCTGCACGTGCAGAACTGGCTTGCACCAGTTGTATGTGAACGTAGAGCTTATCACACCTGATCATCATGTGGTGTCTTGGCACGACGAACTGTAGCAACAATGCATACTCAGGGAGAACACTTGTACCTTGAAATTTAGTGAGGGATCATCTTATAATGTTACCACCGTACTAAGCAAAATAAGATGCATAAAGGATAAACATCACATGCAATCAAAATATGTGACATGATATGGCCATCAGCATCTTGTGCCTTTGATCTCCATCTCCTAAAGCACCGTCATGATCTCCATCGTCACCTGTTTGACACCTTGATCTCCATTGTAGCATCATTGTCGTCTTGCCAACTATTGCGTCTACGACTATCGACCGCTTAGTGATAAAGTAAAGCAATTACATGGCGATTGCATTTCATACTATAAAGCGACAACCATAAGGCTCCTGCCAGTTGCCGATAACTTCTACAAAACATGATCATCTCATACAACAATTTATATCTCATCACGTCTTGACCATATCACATCACAACATGCCCTGCAAAAATAAGTTAGACGTCCTCTACTTTGTTGTTGCAAATTTTACGTGGCTGCTACGGATTTCTAGCAAGAACCGTTCTTACCTATGCATCAAAATCACAACGATTTTTCGTCAAGTGTGTTGTTTTAACCTTCAACAAGGACCGGCCATAGTCAAACTCGATTCAACTAAAGTTGGGGAAACAAACACCCGCCATCCACCTATGTGCGAAGCACGCCGGTAGAACCAGTCTCATGAACGCGGCCGTGTAATGTCGGTCCGGGCCGCTTCATCTAACAATACCGCTGAATCAAAGTAAGACGTTGGTGGTAAGCAGTATGGCTATTATCGCCCACAACTCTTTGTGTTCTACTCGTGCATATAACACCTTGGCATAGACCTGGCTCTGATACCACTGTTGGAGAACATAGTATTTCAAAAAAATTCCTACGATCACGCAAGATCTATTTAGGAGATGCATAGCAACGAGACAGGGAGAGTGTGTCCATGTACCCTCGTAGACCGAAAGCGGAAGCGTTTAGTAACATGGTTGATGTAGTCAAACGTCTTCACATCCAACCGATCCAAGTACCAAACGTACGGCACCTCCATGTTCAGCACACATTCAGCATGATGACGTCCCTCCAGCTCTTGATCCAGTTGAGGACGAGGGAGAGTTCCGTCAGCACGACGGCGTGGTGACGGTGATGATGAATTTACCGGCGTAGGGCTTCGCCTAAGCACTATGACGATATGACCGAGGTGTTAAACTGTGGAGGGGGCACCGCACACGGCTAAGAGATTGTGTGTTGTGCTTTGGGGTGCCCCCTGCCCACGTATATAAAGGAGGGGGTTGAGGAGGCCGGCAAGGGGGGCGCGCCATAGGGGAGTCCAACTAGGATTCCCAATCCTAGTTGGAGTCCCCTTCCTTTTCCAAGAGGGGGAGAGAGGGAAGGAGGACAGAGGGAGAAGGAAAGAGGGGGGGCGCCGCCCCCTCCCTAGTCCAATTCGGACTTGCCAATGGAGGAGGCGCGACCACCCCTTGTGGCCCTTCTCTCCTTCCCACTAAAGCCCATTAAGGACCAATACTTCCCTTGGGGGTTCCGGTAACCTCCCGGTACTCCGAAAAATACCCGAATCACTTCGGAACCATTCCGGTGTCCGAATATAACCTTCCAATATATCGATTTTTTCCTCTCGACCATTTCGAGACTCCTTGTCATGTCCGTGATCTCATCCGGGACTCCGAACAAACTTCGGACATCAAATCACATAACTCATAATACAAATCGTCATCGAACGTTAAGCATGCGGACCCTACGGGTTCGAGAACTATATAGACATGACCAAGACACATCTCCGGTCAATAACCAATAGCGGAACTTGGATGCTCATATTGGCTCCTACATATTCTACAAAGATCTTTATCGATCAAATCGCATGACAACATACGTTATTCCCTTTGTCATCGGTATGTTACTTGCCCGAGATTCGATCGTCGGTATCCTCATACCTAGTTCAATCTCGTTACCAGCAAATCTCTTTACTCGTTCCGTAACGCATCATCCCGTAACTAACTCATTGGTCACATTTCTTGCAAGGCTTATAGTGATGTGCATTACCGAGAGGGCCCAGAGATACCTCTCCGATACACGGAGTGAAAAATCCTAATCTCGATCTATGCCAACTAACAAACACCATCGGAGACACCTGTAGAGCATCTTTATAATCAACCAGTTATGTTGTGATGTTTGATAGCACACAAGGTGTTCCTCCTATATTAGGGAGTTGCATAATCTCATAGTCAGAGGAACATGTATAAGTCATGAAGAAAGCAATAGCAATAAAACTAAACAATCATTATGCTAAGCTAACGCATGGGTCTTCTCCATCACATCATTATCTAATGATGTGATCCCGTTCATCAAATGACAACACATGTCTATGGTCAGGAAACTTAACCATCTTTGATTAACGAGCTAGTCTAGTAGAGGCATACTAGGGACACTCTGTTTGTCTATGTATTCACACATGTACTAAGTTTCCGGTTAATACAATTCTAGCATGAATAATAAGCATTCATCATCATATAAGGTAATATAAATAACAACTTTATTATTGCCTCTAGGGCATATTTCCTTCACTCTCCTCCCCTCCAACCTATATATATGTGTGGGGGCACCGCTAGAAAACACACCAACATTTTTTAGCCGTGTGCGGCGCCCCCCTCCACAGTTTACGCCTCCGGTCATATTCACGTAGTGCTTAGGCGAAGCCCTGCGCGGATCACTTCACCATCACCATCACCACGCCTTCGTGCTGACAGAAATCTCCCTCGACACTTTGCTGGATCACGTCATCAAGCTGAATGTGTGCAGAGCTCGGAGGTGTCGTACGTTCGGTGCTTGATCGGTCGGAATGAGAAGAAGTTCGACTACATCAACTGTGTTGTCAAACGCTTCCGCTTTCGGTCTACGAGGATACGTGGACACACTCTCCCCCTCTCATTGTTATGCATCTCCTAGATATATCTTGCATGAGCGTAGGAATTTTTTTGAAATTGCATGCTACATTCCCTAACAGACGTGTAGTCATTAAACACCCAAAGCTCTTGTCTGATTATTATATTAATTATTGAGACAACCATGCACAATTTATAGGGCCTACGGTAGGACGATTGATTCTTGATTCATGACTCGTGTCAATCAAGATGTTATTTAGACATATCCCCCACTTCGGTTCATAACCAGCATATCTCGATTGGTGACTTTCAGCGTGCAAACTAAGATCATATTTGTAAATTGATCTGGTCTTAGTATAATATTCAAAGTTTGTGAGAAAATGATTTTCCTCGGGCAAAAAATTCAGTTAGCCTCTAACAATGCTATGGTTTTTTTGTCAGGTGATAAATTATTTATGCACATTTCTTGGCTGGTTAGTCTAAGCAAATGATTTTGATCGTCTTTCTAGCTTTTGAGCTATGGTAGATGAATTGTTTATGCATATTTCTTGGCTGAGTAGCCATACTTAGAAAATTCTACCGTAGGCCTACATGTCAAGTAGGTGGCACTAGCTCTGATTAGTCTCCCGTAGGAATTCTAACACCCAAGCCGAATTCCACTGGCACTTGCTTATCACCATCACATTTCCTAGACAGGACAACTATTGTGAAACGTAGTAGAAAACAAAAAAAAAATTCGCCCTATAATCAGCCAGGAACAATATGAAGATGCATAACGGGTCTGGATGAACGATTGTTACCGACTCCGGGAGTGCAGCGAAAGTAGATGAGTCGGTGTATATCATACATTGAGTCCCTCGAACGTCGATAATGATCCCGCGAACCGATCTCAAATGGAAGAAGAAACCGCTCTCAAATGGAAGACGAAAGCACGACCTCTCTATTTGGTTGTAAGTGTATGGTCTTCACGATCTGACAGCGCTTCGCTGTTCAGAGCTAATCATCACTGGAGAATTAGAGGGAGGAGATTAGAACCATCAAATTGCTACATATTGTATTTACGCATCACTGAATTTATAGGTTGAGCAAGGTCATACACTTGGAAAGATAAAAGCCTACTCCTAATGCATTTTTCGAAAAACGCATTAGGCCCTATATATATGGATGGAAGGAGTAGGTAAATTCATGATGCATGATAGCAGTTTGTACTGTAGTCTGCAGAACAATAGAAGTACCTTGGCATATGTTCTATCTCTAGCTCAATTGGTCAATATGCTTTGTAGCTATTCCATCTCAGATTTGTGTATTTTCTCAAATAATTTATCTGCTACGAGTAATATTTTTTTAATATGCAGACATGCCGAGTTGCTGACAAGATATGTTGTATTTGACTCTTTGTAGGCATAGTTATTTCAATATGAGCTTTAGCATTGCAAGCTAAACTTTATATTTATATCTTCTATTTGCAGTGCATTGTGTTACAACCAAGTGTCTCAACAACTTGAATGCGATGTGGACTGCACATTCTTCTCTCGTTGTGGTGAATTGAGGACTCTGCTTTCTTGGGGTGGGAGACGATAGCAGGGTTTTGCGCTCATCTTGAGACTTTTTACTCCATATACCACGTAAATACTCGCAACCTGCTCTTGCTTCGTGGTGAATTCCAGGTCAGCATGTTTGTTACCCTATACAGTGCTCTGTTCCGATTCTTATTCTCTCTTTTTTCCCGATTAAAGGGGAGCTCCCCCAGCTCCATTTCATAGAAACGAAACCACGACAAACCATACAAAATGACTGGACTAAAACCAAGTTCAATTTTCATACATACTCCATCTGTCACGAATTATTTGTTGCAAAAATAGATGTATCTAGACGTATTTTTAGTTCTAGATACATCCGTTTCTACAACAAGTAATTCAGGACGAGGGAGTATTAGATTTTCATGCAACAGCTAATAGTATGGATTGTCTGTGGCTGAATCGGTCATTCTCACCTAAACAATTGGTCGCTCTTTCTGCCTTCTGGCTCTGATATTGATGTATCGAGAGGATGCCCAGTTTTCAGGTTGTGATGCATAATATACAGTTAAATTGAAGTAATAATGGAAATTTTTATTGGCACCCTTATAAAAGACCCTCTCTATATCTTTTTTCTAGGGTCATGAATGAGCACACATGTGGACATCTATTTTATGCAATGCAATTGACGCTTTTGGTCAGCCAGCTAGAGGGAATTTAGGGAATGGACAAGGGAGGTGTGCAAAGAAAACTCCAAGGAGATCACATCCACCTGCTTGTGGTTGCTTGTGGTTGTCTCTCTCATTTGCTTTGTTAAGATCCAGGTGCAGTCCTCTCTTCTCTCGTGCATCATCCCGTCAGGGCTCTGCATCCACTGCGAACGGGTAGCCGTGAGATCTTCCCAGGTAACACCTATTGCTCACTCCACAATCTAATAGTACGACATTTTGTGGATACCAACTAAAACTCCATGTTCAGTTGTAGTTGTATAGTAGTAGTGCATGGCCGAACTGTATTGCCATTTGCTTATGGATATAGAACTATAGGTCACATTAACCTTTCCATGGAAGCAAGCAAGATTTTTTGACTTGTGATGTATAACCTGCCATTTCTATTTAAAATTTAAAAACATTACCAAGCGTACAAGTTAATGTAGGAGTCTTAATAAGAATTGTGCAAATGCACCCAAAGTTCAGTTCAAACTTATTAAATGTTTTTTACCGTTGATATCTAATATACTACACCGTTGTGGTTTTTCTGTAAGATGGCTTTTTTTTGTTGTCAAACAAAAAGCTTAGATGTGTTAGTTTGCTCTACTCTTTTCCTTCCATAAAAAATTCCATGATATGTGCTATGCAGATCTCCTTGCAGGTACTACTCGCCCCTCTCCTTTTACATCACACTTGACCGGAGACTGGCTCACACCGTCTTCTGATCATTGGCGAAGGGCGAGCGACCACTTGAAGGTGCTCTGAGATAGTACTCCTTCCGTTTTTCAATGAAATATTACATTAACTTTCTATGGCCTTGAAAAAATAGAGCACTTCACTTCTATGAATTGGATAGTAACTACCGGAGGTGATGTCGTTTGGTAGGTTGTAGTTTTGTATGTTTATGTATGTTGATTTATAATTTTTATGTGGGGTTTACAAATTGTTCATGTATTATTTTCTAAGGCACACATGATGTGGATTATTGATCTATTTGATAACTGTCCAACACATATGTATGAGTGTACAAAAATTAAACTTTATTTTTCAAGAGTCCATGATTTATAGAAGTTCCTATCATCTTATTGGAAAAAATAGATGGGTGCAACAACGCGCGCCATCAATGATCTAGTATATATAGAGCAAAATCCCCTAGTATATATAGGTTGGAGGGGAGGGAGAGGGCAGTCACCAAGGGGGGAAAGTCCCCCTTGGGGCGCCGACCACAGGGGAGGACTCCTCCCCAAGTCCAATTTGCCCCTACAAGGAAACGGGGGGGGCTCCTACTTGGGCCCTTGTGGCCAAGTTGCCTTCCACCTCTTTGCCTTTTTAGGCCCATTGATATTTAAATTAATTATAAAATTTTCTAAATATTTTTAGACCATTATATATATAATTTAACATCTCCGGAAAATTTTTCCACCTATATACATTTATCGGTAATACCCAGTATTACCCGTATTCACCGAAACCCTTCCGGTGACCCCGAAACACTTCCGGAACCTCTCGAAACTATTTCGCATATTAATGAAACAATTTCATAAATATATTCTTATTAATCTCATACCACTAACACTCAGCAGATCATGATTACCTTAAGCTTGTGACCCCGTAGGTTCCATAAATCATAAACATGAATGAAACCCCTTCGTTCAATGACCGATAGGGGAACCGTGGACATTCATATTGGTCCCTACGTTTACATGAATGATATTCGAGTGAACCTTTGGTTATCATGTGATGTTCCCTTTGCTTCGTGATACTTTACAAAACCCGGCGTGCATTGGTATCCTCCTGAGTCATAACCATGCTCACTATAGCGATCGTGATTTGTTGGGGAACGTAGCATGCAATTTCAAAAAAAATCCTATGATCATGCAAGATCTATCTAGGAGATGCATAACAACTAGAGGGGGAGAGTGTGTCCACGTACCCTCATAGACCGAAAGTGGAAGCGTTAACTTAATGTGGTTGATGTAGTCGAACGTCTTCGGGATCCAACCGATCAAGCACCGAACGTACGACACCTCCAAGTTCTCGACACGTTCAGCTTGATGACGTCCCTCAAACTCTTGATCCAGCAAAGTGTTGAGGGAAAGTTTCATCAGCGCGACGGCATGGTGACGGTGGTGGTGATGTGATCCGCGCAGGGCTTCGCATAAGCACTACGACAATATGACTGGAGGAGTAAACTATGGAGGGGGACACTATGGCCCATGTTGCCCATTACTTCCCCGGGGGGTTCCGGTAACCTCCTGGTGCTCCAAAAAATACCCGAAACACTCCAGAACCATTCTGGTGTCCGAATACCATTGTACAATATATCAATCTTTACCTCTCAACCATTACGAGATTCCTCGTCATGTGTGTGATCTCATCCGGAACTCCGAACAATCTTCGGTCACCAAAAACACATAACTCATAATACAAATCATCATTGAACGTTAAGCGTGCGGACCCTATGGGTTCGAGAACTATGTAGACATGACCGAGACACATCTCTGATCAATAACCAACAGCGGAACCAGGATGCTCATATTGGTTCCTACATATTCCACGAAGATCTTTATCGGTCAAACCGCAATGACAACATACATTATTCCCTTTGTCATTGGTATGTTACTTGCCAGAGATTCGATCGTGGGTATCATACCTAATTCAATCTTGTTATCGGCAAGTCTCTTTACTTGTCCTATAATGCATCATCTCGCAACTAACTCATTAGTCACATTGCTTGCAAGGCTTATCGTGATGTGCATTACTGAGAGGGCCCGGAGATACCTCTCCGATACTCAGAGTGACAAATCCTAATCCCGATCTATGCCAACCCAAAAAACACCTTCAAAGACACCTGTAGAGCATCTTTATAATCACATAGTTACATTGTGACGTTTGATAGCACAAAAGGTGTTCCTCCAGTATTCGGGAGTTGCATAATCTCATAGTCAAAGGAATATGTATAAGTCATGGAGAAAGCAATAGAAATAAAACTTAACGATCATTATGCTAGGCTAAAGGATGGGTCTTGTCCATCACATCATTCTCCTAATGATGTGATCCCGTTTATCAAATGACAACACATGTCTATGGTCAGGAAACCTAGCCATCTTTGATTAACGAGCTAGTCAAGTAGAGGCATACTAGGGATGCTTTGTTTTGTCTATGTATTCACACATGTGTCAAGTTTCCGGTTAATACAATTCTAGCATGAATAATAAACATTTATCATGATATAAGGAAATATAAATAACAACTTTATTATTGCCTCTAGGGCATATTTCCTTCAGTCTCCCACTTGCACTAGAGTGAATAATCTAGATTACATTGTAATGATTCTAACACCCATTGAGTCTTGGTGCTGATCATGTTTTGCTTGTGGAAGAGGCTTAGTCAAAAGGTCTGCAACATTCAGATCCGTATATATTTTGCAAATCTCTATGTCTCCCTCCTTGACTTGATCGCGGATAGAGTTGAATTGAAGCGTCTCTTGATGTGTTTGGTTCTCTTGTGAAATCTGGGTTCCTTCGCTAAGGCAATTGCTCCAGTATTCTCACAAAATATTTTCATTCGACACGATGCACTAGGTATTACACCTAGATCAGATATGAACTCCTTCATCTAGACTCCTTCATTTGCCGCTTCCGAAGCAGCTATGTACTCCGCTTCACACGTAGATTCCGCCATGACGCTCTACATGGAACTACACCAACTGATAGCTCCACGATTCTATAATTACGTGCCGGCTTGCGACTTAGAGTCATCGGGATCAGTGTCAAAGCTAGCATCAACGTAACCATTTACGGGGAACATATCCTTAGTCCTTTTCAGGTATCTCAGAATGTTCTTGACCGATGTCAAGTGATCCACTCCTGGATTACTTTGGTACCTCCCTGCTAAACTTATAGCAAGGTAGACATCAGGTATGGTACACAACATTGCATACATGATATAACCTATGGCTGAGGCATAGGGAATGACTTTCATTTTCTCTCTATCTTCTGTAGTGGTCGGGCATTGGGTCTGACTCAACTTCACACCTTGTAACACAGGCAAGAACCCTTTCTTTGACTGATCCATTTTGAACTTCTTCAAAACTTTATCAAGGTATGTGCTTTGTGAAAGTCCAATCAAGCGTCTTGATCTATCTCTATAGATCTTAATGCCCAATATATAAGCAGTGTTACCGAGGTCTTTCAGTGAAAAATTCTTATTCAAGTATCCTTTTATGCTATCCAGAAATTCTATATCATTTCCAATCAACAATATGTCATCCACATATAATATTAGAAATGCTACAGAGCTCCCACTCACTTTCTTGTAAATACAGGCTTCTCCAAAAGTCTGTATAAAACCATATGCTTTGATCACACTATCAAAGCGTATATTCCAACTCTGAGATGCTTGCACCAGTCCATAAATGGATCGCTGGAGCTTGCACACTTTGTTAGCACCTTTACGATTGACAAAACCTTCCGGTTGCATCATATACAACTATTCTTTAAGAAATCCATTAAGGAATGCAGTTTGACATCCATTTGCCAAATTTCATAATAATAAAATGTGGCAATTGCTAACATGATTCAGACAGACTTAAGCATCGCTACGGGTGAGAAGGTCTCATCATAGTCAACTCCTTGAACTTGTCAAAAACCTTTCGCAACAAGTCGAGCTTTGTAGACAATAACATTACCATCAGCGTCAGTCTTCTTCTTGAAGATCCATTTATTCTCTATGGCTTTCTGATCATCGGGCAAGTCAACCAAAGTCCATACTTTGTTCTCATACATGGATCCCATCTCAGATTTCATGGCCTCAAGCCATTTTGCGGAATCTAGGCTCATCATCACTTCCTCATAGTTCGTAGGTTCATCATGGTCTAGTGCTACTGTCGGTGTTAAAAACCGGCGGATCTCGGGTAGGGGGTCCCGAACTGTGCGTCTAGGCCGGATGGTAACAGGAGGCAGGGGACACGATGTTTTACCCAGGTTTGGGCCCTCTTGATGGAGGTAAAACCCTACGTCCTGCTTGATTGATATTGATAATATGGGTAGTACAAGAGTAGATCTACCACGAGATCAGAGAGGCTAAACCCTAGAAGCTAGCCTATGGTATGATTGTATGTTGTGATTGTTGTCCTACGGACTAAAACCCTTCGGTTTATATAGACACCGGAGAGGGTTAGGGTTACACAAGGTCGGTTACAAAGGAGGAGATATCCATATCCGTATTGCCTAGCTTGCCTTCCACGCCAAGTAGAGTCCCATCCGGACACGAGACGAAGTATTCAATCTTGTATCTTCATAGTCTAACAGTCCAGCCAATGGAGATAGTCCGGCTGTCCGGAGACCCCCTAATCCAGGACTCCCTCAGCTACCTCTTGAGCACTGCATTGGTTTTCCCTTGAAGAGGAAAGGGTGATGCAGCAAAGTAGCGTAAGTATTTCCCTTAGTTTTTGAGAACCAAGGTATCAATCCAGTAGGAGGCCACGCATGAGTCCCTTGCACCTACACAAACAAATAAAATCCTCGCAACCAGCGCATAAAGGGGTTGTCAATCCCTTCACGGTCACTTACGAGAGTGAGATCTGATAGAGATGATAAGATAATATTTTTGGTATTTTTGTGATAAAGATGCAAAGTAAAATACAAGGCAATAAAAATAGCAAAGTGTTGGAAGATTAATATGATGGAAAATAGACCCGGGGGCCATAGGTTTCACTAGTGGCTTCTCTCAAGAGCATAAGTATTTGCGATGGGTAAACAAATTACTATTGAGCAATTGACAGAATTGAGCATAGTTATGAGAATATCTAGGTATGATCATGTATATAGGCATCACGTCCGAGACAAGTAGACCGACTCCTGCTGCATCTACTACTATTACTCCACACATCGACCGCTATCCAGCATGCATCTAGAGTATTAAGTTCAAAAGAATAGAGTAACGCTTTAAGCAAGATGACATGATGTAGAGGGACAAACTCATGCAATATGAAATAAACCCCATCTTATTATACTCGATGGCAATAATACAATACGTGCCCTGCTGCCCCTACTGTCACTGGGAAAGGACACCGCAAGATTGAACCCAAAGCTAAGCACTTCTCCCATTGCAAGAAATATCAATCTAGTAGGCCAAACCAAACTAATAATTCGAAGAGACTTGCAAAGATAACGAATCATACATAAAAGAATTCAAAATATTGTTCATAGATAAACTTGATCATAAACCCACAATTCATCGATCTCAACAAACACACCGCAAAAGAAGATTACATCGAATAGATCTCCACAAGAGAGGGGGAGAACTTTGTATTGAGATCCAAAAAGAGATAAGAATCCATTTAGATAATAACTATGGACCCGAAGGTCTGAACTAAACAACTCACACTTCATCGGAGAGGCTATGGTATTGATGTAGAAGCCCTGTGATCGATGCCCTCCGGACGGAGCTTCGGAAAAGGCCCCAAGATGGGATCTCACAGGTACAGAAAGTTACGGCGGTGGAATTAGGGTTTTGGCTCCGTGTTTTGTAGTTTGGGGGTACGTAGGTATATATAGGAGGAAGAAGTACGTCGGTGGAGCAACATGGGCCCCACGAGGTTGGAGGGAGTGTCTGGGGGGTAGGCACGCCCCCTACCTTGTGCCCTCCTGGTTGCTTTCTTGACGTAGCGGTCCAAGTCCTCTGGATCATGTTTGTTCTGAAAATCATGTCCGATGGTTTCATTCCGTTTGAACTCCGTTTGATATTCTTTTTGTGCGAAACTGAAATAGGCAAAAAAACAGCAATTCTGGGCTGGGCCTCCGGTTAATAGGTTAGTCCCAAAATAATATAAAAGTGTATAATAAAGCCCAATAATGTCCAAAACAGGATATAATATAGCATGGAACAATCAAAAACTATAGATACGTTGGAGATGTATCATCTAGTAACATGACTTCCAGAACAAGATTACCGTACCACTCTAGTGCAGAACGTACTCTGGTTGACCTACGAGGTTCGGTTGTAACTTGATCTAAAGTTTCATGATCATCATCATTAGCTTCCTCACTAATTGGTATAGGCATCACTAGAACTGATTTCTGTGATGAACTACTTTCCAATTCGAAAGAAGGTACAACTACCTCATCAAGTTCTACTTTCCTTCCACTCACTTCTTTCGAGAGAAACTCCTTCTCTAGAAAGGATCCATTCTTAGCAACAAATATCTTGCCTTCGGATCTATGATAGAAGGTGTACCCAATAGTTTCTTTTGGGTATCCTATGAAGACGCACTTCTCCGATTTGGATTCGAGCTTATTAGGCTGAAGCTTTTTCACATAAGTATCGCAACCCCAAACTTTAAGAAATGACAGCATAGGTTTCTTGCCAAACCACAGTTCATATGGTGTCGTCTCAACCGATTTAGATGGTGCCCTATTTAATATGAATGCAGCTGTCTCTAATGCATAACCCCCAAATGATAGTGGTAAATTGGTAAGAGACATCATAGATTGCACCATATCTAATAACGTACGGTTTCGACGTTCGGAAACACCATTACGATGTGGTGTTTCAGGTGGCCTGAGTTGCGAAACTATTCCACATTGTTTTAGATGAAGACCAAACTCGTAACTTAAATATTCGCCTCCGCGATCAGATCATAGAAAATTTATTTTCTTGTTATGATGATTTTCCACTTCACTCTAAAATTCTTTGAACTTCTCAAATGTTTTAGACTTGTGTTTCATTAAGTAATATACCCATAGATATGCTCAAATCATCTGTGAATGTCAGAAAATAACGATACCCGCCGCGAGCCTCAACACTCATCGGACCACATACATCAGTATGTATTATTTCCAGTAAGTCAGTGGCTCGCTCCATTGTTCTGGAGAACGGAGTCTTAGTCATCTTGCCCATGAGGCATGGTTCGTAAGCATCAAGTGATTCATAATCAAGTGATTCCAAAAGCCCATCCTCATGGAGTTTCTTCATGCGCTTTACACCAATATGACCTAAACGGCAGTGCCACAAATATGTTGCACTATCATTATTAACTTTTCATCTTTTGACATCAATATTATGAATATGTGTATCACCACAATCGAATTCAACAAAAATAGACCACTCATCAAGGGTGCATGACCATAAAAGATATTACTCATATAAATAGAACAACCATTATTCTCTGATTTAAATGAATAACCGTCTCGCATCAAACAAGATCCGGATATAATGTTCATGCTCAACGCTGGCACCAAATAACAATTATTTAGGTCTAAAACTAATTCCAAAGTTAGATGTAGAGGTAGTGTACCGACGGCGATCACATCGACTTTGGAACCATTTCCGACGTGCATCGTCACCTCGTTCTTAGCCAATCTTCGTTTAATCAGTAGCCCCTATTTTGAGTTGCAAATATGAGCAACAGAACCATTATCAAATACCCAGGCGCTACTACGAGCATTAGTAAGGTACACATCAATAACATGTATATCAAATATACCTTTCACTTTGCCATCCTTCTTATCCGCCAAATAGTTGGGGCAGTTCCGCTTCCAGTGACCAGTCCCTTTGCAGTAGAAGCACTCAGTTTCAGGCTTAGGTCCAGACTTGGGCTTCTTCCCGGGAGCAGCAACTTGCTTGCTATTCTTCTTGAAGTTCGCCTTCTTTCCTTTGCCCTTTTTCTTGAAACTAGTGGTTTTGTTAACCATCAACACTTGATTCTCCTTCTTGATTTCTACCTCCACAGCCTTGAGCATTGCGAAGAGCTCGGGAATCATCTTGTTCATCCCTTGGATATTATAGTTCATCATGAAGCCTTTATAGCTTGGTGGCAGTGATTGAAAAACTTTGTCAATGACACTATCCCAGCTGAGTCAAGTGGTTATTGTACCCAGGCATTCTGAGTATGTGCTCACTGACAGAACTGTTCTCCTCCATCTTGCAGCTATAGAACTTGTTGGGGACTTCATATCTCTCAACTCGGGCATTTGCTTGAAATATTAACTTCAACTCCTGGAACATCTCATATGCTCCATGACGTTCAAAACGTCTTTGAATTCCTGATTCTAAGCCATAAAGCATGGTACACTAAACTATCGAGTAGTCATCAGATTTAGCTTGCCAGACATTCATAACGTCAGCAGTTGCTCCTGCAGCAGGCCTTGCACCTAGTGGTGCATCAAGGATGTAATTCTTCTGTGCAACAATGAGGATAATCCTCAAGTTACGGACCCAGTCCGTGTAGTTTCTACCATCATCTTTCAACTTAGCTTTCTCTAGGAACGCATTAAAATTCAAGGGAACGGTAGCACGGGCCATTGATCTACAACATAGATATGCAAAAACTATTAGGACTAAGTTCATGATAAATTTAAGTTCAATTAATCATATTACTTAACAACTCCCACTTAGATAGACATCCCTCGAGCCATCTAAATGATCACATGATCCATATCAACTAAACCATGTCCGATCATCACGTGAGATGGAGTAGTTTTCAACGGTGAACATCTCTATGTTGATCATATCTACTATATGATTCACGTTCGACCTTTCGGTCTCAGTGTTACAAGGCCATGTCTGTACATGCTAGGATTGTCAAGTTTAACCCGAGTATTCCGCACATGCAAAAATGTCTTGCACCCGTTGTATGTGAATGTAGAGCTTATCACACCCGATCATCACGTGGTGTCTCGGCACGATGAACTGTCGCAACGGTACATACTCAGGGAGAACACTTATACCTTGAAATTTTAGTGAGGGGTCATCTTATAATGCTACCGCTGTACTAAGCAAAATAAGATGCATAAAAGATAAACAACACATGCAATAAAAATATGTGACATGATATGGCCATCATCATCTTGTGCCTTTGATCTCTATCTCCAAAGTGAAGGAAATATGCCCTAGAGGCAATAATAAAGTTGTTATTTATATTTCCTTATATCATTATAAATGTTTATTATTCATGCTAGAATTGTATTAACCGGAAACTTAGTACATGTGTGAATACATAGGCAAAGAGAGTGTCCCTAGTATGCCTCTACTAGACTAGCTCGTTAATCAAAGATGGTTAAGTTTCCTAGGCATAGACATGAGTTGTTATTTGATGACCCGGATCACATCATTAGAGAATGATGTGATGGACAAGACCCATCCGTTATCTTAGCATGATGATCATTTAGTTTATTCTATTGCTTTCTTCATAACTTATACATGTTCCTATGACTATGAGATTATGCAACTCCCAAATACCCGAGGAACACTTAGTGTGCTATCAAACATCACAACGTAACTAGGTGACTATAAAGATGCTCTACAGGTGTCTCCGATGGTGTTTGTTGAGTTGGCATAGATCAAGATTAGGATTTGTCACTCCGTATACCGACGATCGAATCTCGGGCAAGTAACATACCGATGACAAATGGAACAACGTATGTTGTTATGCGGTTTGGCCGATGAAGATCTTCGTAGAATATGTAGGAACCAATATGAGCATCCAGGTTCCGCTATTGGTTATTGACCGGAGATGAGTCTCGGTCATGTCTACATAGTTCTCATACACGTAGGGTCTGCACGCTTAACGTTCGGTGACGATCGGTAGTATGAGTTTATGTGTTTTGATGTACCGAAGGTAGTTCAGAGTCCCGGATATGATCACGGACATGATGAGGAGTCTCAAAATGGTCGATACATAAAGATCAATATATTGGAAGGCTATGTTTGGACACTGGAATGGTTCCGCATGAGTTTGGGCATTTACGTGAGTACCGGGGGGTTACCGGAACCCCCCAGGGAGTGTATGGGCCTTATTGGGCCTTAGTGGGAGAGAGGAGGAGGCGGCCAAGGTGGAGGGCGCGCCCCCCAAGCCCAATCCGAATTGGGTGGGGGCGGCCCCCCTTCCTTCCCTCTCTCTCCCCCTTCCTTTGTCTCCTACTCCAACAAGGGAAGGGGGAATCCTACTACCACCGGGAGTAGGACTCCCCCCTTGGGCGCGCCATGAGAGGGCCGGCCCTCCCCCTCCTCCACTCCTTTATATACGAGGGAGGGGGCACCCCATAGACACACAAGTTGATTGTTTAGCCGTGTGCGGTGCCCCCCTCCACAGATTTCCACCTCGGTCATATCGTTGTAGTGCTCAGGCAAAGCCCTGCGTCGGTAACTTCATCATCACCGTCATCAAGCCGTCGTGCTAATGAAGCTCTCCCTTGACACTCGGCTGGATCTAGAGTTCGTGGGACGTCACCGAGCCAAACATGTGCAGATCGCAGAGGTGCCGTACCTTCGATGTTAGGATCGGTCGGATCATGAAGACATACGACTACATCAACCGCGTTGTCATAACGCTTCCGCTTATGGTCTATGAGGGTACGTGGACAACACTCTTCCCCTCTCGTTGCTATGCATCACCTAGATGGACCTTGCATGTGCATAGGAAATTTTTGAAATTACTGTGTTCCCCAACACAAAGCACCACCATGATTTCCATCAACACCGGCTTGACACCTTGATCTTCATCGTAGCATCATTGTCGTCTCGCCAACTATTGCTTCTACAACTATCGCTAATGCATAGTGATAAAGTATAGCAATTACATGGTGTTTGCATTTCATACAATAAAGCAACAACTATAAGGCTCCTGACAGTTGCCTATAACTTTTACAAAACATGATCATCTCATACAATAACGTATATCACATCATGTCTAGACCATATCACATCACAACATGCCCTACAAAAACAAGTTAGACGTCCTCTACTTTGTTGTTTCAAGTTTTACGTGGCTGCTACGGGCTTCTAGTAAGAACCGTTCTTACCTATGCATCAAAACCACAATGATGTTTCGTCAAGTTTGTTGTTTTAACCTTCAACAAGGACCGGACATAGTCAAATTTGATTCAACTAAAATTGGAGAAACAGACACCCGCCAGCCACCTTTATGCAAAACAAGTTGCATGTCTATCGGTGGAACTGGTCTCATGAACGTGGTCATGTAAGGTTGGTCCGGGCCGCTTCATCCAACAATACCGCCGAATCAAAATAAGACGTTGGTGGTTAAGCAGTATGACTATGATTGCCCACAACTCTTTGTGTTCTACTCGTGCATATCATCTACGCATAGACCTGGCTCTGATGCCACTGTTGGGGAACGTACCATGCAATTTAAAAAAAAATCCTACGATCACGCAAGATCTATCTAGGAGATGCATAGCAACGAGAGGGGGAGAGTGTGTCCACGTACCCTCGTAGACCGAAAGCGGAAGCATTAGCTTAACGTGGTTGATGTAGTCGAACGTCTTTGCGATCCAACCGATCAAGCACCGAACGTACGGCACCTCCGAGTTCAGCACACGTTCAGCTCGATGACGTCCCTCGAACTCTTGATCCAGCAAAGTGTCGAGGGAGAGTTTCGTCAGCATGACGGTGTGGTGACGGTGATGGTGATGTGATCCGCGCAGGGCTTCGCCTAAGCATTACGACAATATGACCGGAGGAGTAAACTGTGGAGGGGGCACCACACGGCTAAGAGAACAACTTATGTGCTATGGGGTGCCCCCTGCCCCCGTATATAAAGGAGGAGAGGAAGGAGGCCGCCATAGGGGGGCGCCATGGGGGAGGGGGAATGACTAGGACTCCTAGTCCAAGTCGCCCCCTTCCTTCTTTCGGAGGGAGAAAGGGGGAAGGAGAGGGAGAGGGGAAGGAAAGGGGGTCGCGCCCCTCCCCTTGTCCAATTCGGAGAGCCCATGGGAGGCACCCCTTGTGGGCTCTCCTCTCTCCCCCCCTATGGCCCATGTTGGCCCATTACTTCCATGGAGGGTTCCGGTAACCTCCCAGTACTCCGAAAAATACCTGAAACACTCCAGAACCATTCCGGTGTCCGAATACCATTGTCCAATATATCAATCTTTACCTCTCGACCATGTCGAGACTCCTCGTCATGTCCGTGATCTCATCCAGGACTCCGAACAATCTTCGGTCACCAAAAAC
This sequence comes from Triticum urartu, assembly GCF_003073215.2. Lineage (NCBI taxonomy): Eukaryota > Viridiplantae > Streptophyta > Magnoliopsida > Poales > Poaceae > Triticum > Triticum urartu. The sequence goes on from NC_053022.1 coordinate 338,503,774, forward strand.
ACACAACTCATAATACAAATCATCATCGAACGTTAAGCGTGCGGACCCTACAGGTTCGAGAACTATGTAGACATGACCGAGACACATCTCTGATCAATAACCAGCAACGGAACATGGATGCTCATATTGGTTCCTACATATTCTATGAAGATCTTTATCGGTCAAACCGCAATGACAACATACGTTATTCCCTTTGTCATCGGTATGTTACTTGCCCGAGATTCGATCGTCGGTATCTTCATACCTAGTACAATCTCGTTACCGGGAAGTCTCTTTACTCGTTCCGTAATGCATCATCCGGCAACACTAACTCATTAGTCACATTGCTTGCAAGGCTTATTGTGATGTGCAATGCCGATAGGGCCCAGAGATACCTCTCCGTTACTCAGAGTGACAAATCCTAATCTCGACCTATGCCAACCCAACAAACACCTTCGAGACACCTATAGAGCATCTTTATAATCACCCAGTTATGTTGTGAACGTTTGATAGCACACAAGGTGTTCCTCCGGTATTCGGGAGTTGCATAATCTCATAGTCAAAGGAATATGTATAAGTCATGAAGAAAGCAATAGCAATAAAACTTAAAGATCATTATGCTAAGCTAGCAGATGGGTCTTGTCCGTCACATCATTCTCCTAATTAATGTGATGTCGTTTATCAAATGACAACACATGTCTATGGTCAGGAAACTTAACCATCTTTGATTAACGAGCTAGTCAAGTAGAGGCATACTAGGGATGCTTTGTTTTGTCTATGTATTCACAAAGGTATCAATTTTCCGGTTAATACAATTCTAGCATGAATAATAAACATTTATCATGATATAAGTAAATATAAAATAAGAACTTTATTATTGCCTCTAGGGCATATTTCCTTCAGATTACCTTACCAGTTTTTTCTTCTTTCTCGTTGACGTGTTCCGGCATCCCCGTGACATAGCCACCTATGTCTGCCAGCGAATGGTGGATGTCGTCACACCAAGAGGGCCTTAAGAATATATCTCCATTGTCTAAGGAGAAAATCCCACTCTCGAGCTATCCTGACACTTGTCAAACTTTTCGGTGAACCTGAAAGTTGTCGTTATGATCACCTTGTTCCATTGAATCGCATATTCCAGGATCATAGCAGTTATAGCATGGAATATAAACTCTTAACTATGAACATGGAAATATAACAATGCAAATATTATTGCCTTTACACTGGTACAACGAGTTGCTATACAAATGGTTTTTAACCCCTTTTCCGCGACGGCATTTTAAACTGTCGCCTAGTGTGTGTCGGCGATAGAAGGTCCTTCCCACACGACCCAAAAACTGTCGGGGATATGGAGTAGCAATGCATACTTTTTTTATAACAAAATGTATGCGCCAGCATGCATCCGAAACATGAGTCTTCAGACAACTGTTTGTGATATCGCGCATACCCCAAACGCTCCATCCTTGCTACTCGTTTGTGCTCGCATTACCATTGCAGTTGGACTTCTATGGTTTTACCTTATACTAGGCGCGGTCCAGGCATAGGCCAGGCACGGTATTTCCATGCACGTACCAAACTAGCTCTACATTTACGATGCCAAATATCAGCCACCATACCCCAAAACAGCATGCTAGAACTATGCTTGAACACCTGAACTATACACATGGAGATGTATCTCACTATGTTATCTCCTAAATCCTGTTTTTTAGCTCAACAATAATCTCTATGGATTTCAGAACCATCAACACATAACCATCAGTGAACATAGCCTTCTTGCAATTTTCCTCCACTACAAAGAAGTCAATGCACTTGTTCTTTAACTCCTAACAGTTGTAGGTTTCGGCAGAAGCTAAGATAGTTGCAACTATATCTACTGACACTTTCTCTCACAACTTTTGGGCGCAAATAATCTTTAGTCGGTCTAGTGCATACCGATCAGCCGTAGCAAACAGGTCTTGGAACATCTCAGTGGAAGAGTCCTCATGCTCGTCTTCCATGGGCAATTCATCCGTGTATATGAACCAGAGCATAACTTTGAATGTTTCAGGTGTGATGTCGTGCAGCGTGATGGATGACATTGTAGCCTTAGACATTGAATTGAAGAGCTCTGCTCTGAAGGCCGGTGAGTGGGCAGCAAGCACTGCTCGGTGAGCATGGAATGTCGCACTGTCGACGATGAATGACGAGTGCATATCTGGTGATGCGGGGTGTGGTATGATCCCATAATCCAACACCAAGCGCCTGTTGGATCTGGACAGGATGCAGATGATTGAGAGGGCTCAGACCTCATGGGAATTTTGCATATCACTCCATTCTCTTTGCCTCTCTTCTTCGATGCGACTTTTTCCCCACCGCCGCCATTAGTCATGCCCTGCCCAACACCGGATAGCATACAAGGAGAATGTGAGCTCGTCAACTGATTTGTACCAAAGTTGTTTGGTTTAATTATGTAAATTAGTGAACTAAAGAGTACACTTGTAAATATATATATATATATATATATATTAAGGTCATGTTAATTCCTAGACAGAGATGGTAGCATATGGTGCACTTTAAATTGTTGAAATGCTTCTGATCGAGAGATCTCTTGATGCTAGGAATGCCATTAGGTAGCAGGGGGGCAAAAACGACAAATTTGACCTGTCGACGAAAAGAATTCACAAACTGAATTGTTGATGAATTTTTTTTACATAGCTGGCCTTTTTGTGTAGCGCCCAACAGCTAGGCATCAGACTACACTGTGCAGCGCCTAACTAACAGACACTACACGCCTGACCAGCGTCGCACACCAAATTGCCTAAAAATTGCTAAGTCAGTGTGCAACGCCTGAAAGCTAGGCGCTGCACTATATAGTGTAGCGCCTAGCGTCTAGGCGTTGCACTAGTGCATATGCGTTGGTGCCGCGCTATGCCTAGTCAAAGACGCATGTCGGGTTAGGTGTGCAGTGCGAGTTAAAACTTCAGGGATCTTTCATGGCCAATTTGAGGTATTTCAACAGCACACGGATACAAAAGATCCAACTAGAGAAAAAGTTGATTCTTGATAGGGACCTATCAGGAGTAGCCCATAGATAATAGCCAGAAACCCATGCATGCACTAGCTCGTAATAGTACTGCTTAATCTACTAGCCCATCACATATTCCCAGAATCAAAGCTACGAACCAACGCACCAGATAACGCAACCCCTACGCATATGCTTGATTGACAACTAGTGCAACGCCTAGGCGTTAGGCGCTACACTGTATAGTGTAGCGCCTAGCTCTCAGGTGTTACACACTGACTTAGCAATTTTCAGACAATTCGGTGTGCGACGCTGGTCAGGCATGTAGCGCCTGTTAGTTAGGCGCTATACTGTATAGTGTAGTGCCTAGCTCTCAGGCGTTACACACTGACTTAGCAATTTTCAAATAGTTCGGTGTGCGACGCTGGTCAGGCGTGTAGCGCCTGTTAGTTAGGCGCTGCACAGTGTAGTGTGACGCCTAGCTGTCGGGCGCTACACAAAAAGGTCAGCTATGTAAAAAAATCATCAACAGTTCAGTTTGTGAATTCTTTTCGTCGACATGTCAAATTTGTCGTTTTTGCCTGAAAATTGCTAAGTCAGTGTGCAATGCCTGAGAGGTAGGCGCTGCACTATATAGTGTAGCGCCTAGCATCTAGGCGTTGCACTAGTGCATATGCATTGGTGCCGCGCTATGCCTAGTCAAAGATGCATGTGGGGTCAGGTGTGCAATGCGAGTTAAAAATTCAGGGATCTTTCGTGGCCAATTCAAGGTATTTCAACAGCACACGGATACAAAAGATCCAATTAGAGAAAAAGTTGATTCTTGATAGGGACCTATCAGCAGTAGCCCATAGATAATAGCCAGAAACCCATGCATGCACTAGCTTGTAATAGTACTGCTTAATCTACTAGCCCATCACATATTACGAGAATCAAAGCTACGAACCAACGCACCAGATAATGCAACCCCTACGCATATGCTTGATTGGCAACTAGTGCAGCGCCTAGGCGCTAGGCGCTACACTGGTGTAGCGCCTAGCTCTCAGGCGTTACACACTGACTTAGCAATTTTCAGACAGTTCGGTATGCGATGCTGGTCAGGCGTGTAGCGCATATCAGTTAGGCGCTGCATAGTGTAGTGTGATGCCTTGCTGTCGGGCGCTACACAAAAGGGTCAGCTATGTGAAATTTTTTCATCAACAGTTTAGTTTGTGAATTCTTTTCATCTACAGGTTAAATTTGTTGTTTTTGCCACCAAGGGGGCATGTGTAAAATGATTAGTGAGTTGATCATCTCCCTTGCATGTAGATCTAAGGCACCAAACAGTTCTGGAGAAGGGTATCATGTGATGCCCCATATCACTACATATTTTCCCGTCCCTAACCCTAGCTGGCCACCGCCACGCGCCACGCCGCCCTCCAGCAACCGCCGGCCGGAAGATCCTCTTCGGCTCTCTCCTTGTCCATAACCACCATCAATTCTGTTACTAAAGAACACCAAAAGGTCAAAACCCTAGCCGCCTCCCTAGAACTCTCGCAGCACCATGTCGGCATCCACTAGCGGGGCGGCGGATCGCTTCCGCGCCCCAGGGTGGCTGGCAGCGGCTCCAGGAGGGTATCGGGCTGGTGTTCGGCAGCGGTGGAGGGCACTAGCAGCATGGCTGGTGGAGAACGAGTGGGTGCGGCCCGACCCCCAGAGCCAAGGCCGACAGCTCGCGCGTCCCATGCCCTTCTCTGGTTCCCAACTCCAAGGGTACCACTCCCCCTCCCTTCAACATCCTCGTGTAATTATCTCCATAACACGACGGAAGTCCATGCAGGATCCGGAGCCTCGCGATGCTCCCTCTTGTCGGGGTTTTGGGGCTGAACTCGCTGATATATAGGAAGATGGCTCCTTCGATCTGTAGGCGCTGTTCAATTCGGATAGTTCTATAGAGGGTTTGCGTTGCTTGGTTCTGTGCCAGTTTGGGTTCAGCGTTAAACCAACTCCAAAGTCGGACAATATTAGACGAAACAATTCAATTAGGTACGATATATTGGAGCCATGTTGTCCAATAGGTAAAAAGTCTAGTGTGGAATTTTTTTCGTAATAGTTTGTATTTCAAAATTTGAGCTTCTGTATTTTGCTCATCATTTACTTATGTTGTTTTTAGTTTTCAAGCACATAGCTTGATCACACAGCATTCTATTTTTCTTTGCACTTCATCTTAGGTGAGAATCAGTTTATATTGAAAGAGAACTCCAATATATGTTGCATTCTCCTTTTATTTTAGAAAGTCGGGTAATTTCATCTGTACCATAGGCGCAAAATGTGATGTTGGCATGGCTTACGTGTTTCTGCTGTATGTTTGTGGGTTTGATTTTTTTGTTAGTTTCACTCTTTTATGCATGCTCTTTCTGCATCTAATATTCATTGGTTTTATTTAGGCCCATATTATTATGAGGACTTGGAGGATATGATGTTTGACAGAATATATAAATCCCTCAATTCTAACTTTGCGGATGGTAGCATTAGGGAGGTAATTATTTTCCTTGTGCCATCTTTAGCGCAGCTATAGGTCCTGAACTATGTCGAAGTAATGAATATCTGATTAAGTACTTGTTGGTGTAACTGAAAGGGTTGACCTGCTCTGACCAACCTTTAGGGTTTTGGCTGCTTGGCCCAGTTCCCCTATTGTATTTAAGGGTCGCTATTGTGGCCCTTCTTCCACTATTTTAAATGATCAGCGGGTCGATGGGTCAACCCTCCCCATTTCCACCTTCCCCATTTTTATCTCTAGCTTATCCAGCAGAAAACCTGAAGCTTCTTAACCATAATCAAGTCGGAATGTACTGCTTCTGTCATTTATGTAAAGCTGTATTCGGTTTGCTTCTGAACAGTTCAATGTATGTGTATTAATTCAAAGTTTTTATGGCAAACAGGTTGCTGAACAATTTTTTATAATGCATGAAGAATGCCTGGAAAACAACTTTTCATCGATTGAGAAATTAAGGAATACACGTCCTCAAGGAAATCTTGTTTCCCAAAGTAGACAGGTATTTCAAGTTTAGTTTTAGCATGCGTAATTTGCGTTGCTTATCTTCTCACATACGAGCTCAGTAGTGCTGCAACCAAGAATCGATGGTATTCTCTCAAGCTCCGTTTGGATGTAGACATTCGGAGGCTAGCCATTGCATGACTTGAGGGGGCGAGTGGAGATGCTCTAACCCAAGAGATTCGGGAACGGGCTGCGGAGGCAAAAGTTCAGTACCTCAATACTTAACCCGAATACACACGCTAACTAGCTAGGCCCACCCAAACACCTAGAATTCGGGATATTTGGGTCTGCACAATGCCAGTGTCTAATTCCAGGTCTTGATATCTACATCCAAACACAACCTCACAGTTCACTTCCAAGATCTGTTTGATAATTTGTTCAATTATTAATTCTTCATGATGTGGTCGTTTTTATATGCTTGATTGTTGCTTCATCGGGGTTAATTACAAAATTCTAGATTGATTGTGTTTTTGCTCTTAGCATGTGGATCTTAACCTCATTTTCTAATTAGAACTGGTCGATGTTATTTGGAGACATACTTATGTTGAGTAACCACGTGTATATAGTTCTCTCAAGTGGTCCTCAGTCATTACAACGTTGCATTGCATAACTTTAAATTGATTGATTTTATTTTTAAGTGTATCTTCGACTCAGAAAGCCCCTGTAGCTAACTTTCTTTCTTCTCATGAGCAGATGGTAACCGAGGAGGATGATGATAGCTCGGACGATGGTGATGAGCCATCAATGGGGGAAGATAAAGCAGCTAGATCAGATGATATGGCAGTAGATCAGCCAAAACCTTACAAGCCTACCCCTGGTGCTGATGGGTGGACTGTTGTGCCTCCTAGGCGTGGCCAAGGCAAGAATTAAGCGCAGAAGCAAACCTTGGCAAGATACCTCCTAGTTAGAGGCCGTTTTCATGATTTTTTTTAAATGATCGTGTACTTAAACCATATTCGGGAATATTAAAAAGAATGTTCATGAAATTTTAGAAAATGTTCATAAAAATTCAAACAAACCCGTAAATAACGAACAAAACGAATTGTCGCTTACATACAGTTCTTTTAGGGGATATTTAGAGATCGTTTTATGATTTTATTTAGTCCATCGTGCATCGGGTAAAAAAAGGTTTTTGTGTTCTATACATTATGTTTATTCTGGTATTGTAGTTTTGCTGGTCATGGAAAGGTCAAGGCAAGGAACATCATTCATCAATCTAGCTCAGGCAGGTCCAATGCAGTTTCCTCAGCCAAAAAATATTTCATTGTGGCGCCTTAGGAAACATTTTCAGTTTTTGAAATGACTTTTTAATAGTCCCTTATCTCATCATGATATGATTCAGATGCAGTTTATAAAATGACATTTTAAAAGTTCTTATCTCATCCTGGCATAATCTGCATAATTTGATTCTTTTTCTCCCTTTGCAATGCACCGACATATTTGCTAGTACCTACTAATAAGAGCATCTCCAACAGACGTGCAACGCGCGGCGCGCTAAAAAACAGAATACAGCGCCGGATGAACCAGCTTTTGCGCACAGCGGTGCGCTGGCTCCAGCGGCCGCCGCAAAATAAAGCGCGCCTGAGCTGCTAGCTCCAGCAGGCACGCTATATTTCTTCTTTGTTGTACTACGATTCAATACACATTTGGCTCCGATGGTACAAATGTGATAGATAGTTTGTCACATAACCTCCTCCTACGATACATAATAGTGCATAGATAGTTCATAGCCTTCTTCTACGATAGATAGATAAAACGAAAAACTACTACTACTCGTCATCCTCCAACTCGGACTCTGCCTCGGTGATGTCTTCCTCAGACGTTTGAATGTGGGCGTTAAGGAACCGCTCGTGTTGGAGTCCTAGGACGATGCATCTCCTAGCGCGATGTTGAATTTAGCGACCGTTTTTCGTGTTCGCATGTCCTCGCGATAGGCGGCTCACTCCTCCCTCCTCTCCGCCCTCCTCTCGGCGAAGAAGTGAAGGAAATATGCCCTAGAGGCAATAATAAAGTTGTTTTTATATTTCCTTATATCATGATAAATGTTTATTATTCATGCTAGAATTGTATTAACCGGAAACTTGATACATGTGTGGATACATAGACAAAACACCATGTCCCTAGTAAGCCTCTACTAGACTAGCTCGTTAATCAAAGATGGTTAAGTTTCCTAACCATAGACATGTGTTGTCATTTGATAAATGGGATCACATCATTAGGAGAATGATGTGATGGACAAGACCCATCCATTAGCTTAGCATGTTGATCGTTCAGTTTTATTGCTATAGCTTTCTTCATGTCATATACATATTCCTTCGACTATGAGATTATGCAACTCCCGGATACCGGAGGAATACCTTGTGTGCTATCAAACAGTCACAACGTAACTGGGTGATTATAAAGATGCTCTACAGGTATCTCCGAAGGTGTTTGTTGGGTTGGCATAGATCGAGATTAGGATTTGTCACTCCGAGTATCGGAGAGGTATCTCTGGGCCCTCTCGGTAATGCACATCATAATAAGCCTTGCAAGCAATGTGACTAATGAGTTAGTTGCGGGATGATGTATTACGAAAAGTAAAGAGACTTGCCGGTAACGAGATTGAACTAGGTATGGAGATACCGACGATCGAATCTCGGGCAAGTAACATACCGATGACAAAGGGAACAACGTATGTTGTTATGCGGTTGACCGATAAAGATCTTCGTAGAATATGTAGGAGAAAATATGAGCATCAGGTTCCGCTATTGGTTATTGACCGGAGAGGTGTCTCGGTCATGTCTACATAGTTCTCGAACCTGTAGGGTCCGCACGCTTAACGTTCGATGACGATTTTATTATATGAGTTATGTGATTTGGTGACCGAATGTTGTTTCGGAGTCCCGGATGAGATCACGGACATGACGAGGAGTCTCGAAATGGTCGAGAGGTAAAGATTGATATATAGGATGATGGTATTTGGACACCGGAAATGTTTTGAAGGGTACCAGATACTTATCGAGTCACCGGAAAGGAGTTTCGGGCACCCCCGGCAAAGATATGGGCCGTATGGGCCAAGTGAGGGAACACACCAGCCCTGGTGCGCCCCTACAGAGGCCAGCCCTATGAGGAGGATAAGGAAAGAGGGGAGGGCAAGGAAAGTGTGGATTAGGATGCCTACTTCCTTCCCTCTCGCCCCTGTTTCCTTCCCCCTCGGTTATATATGGCAGGGGGCGCGCATGGCTGTATATATATATATATATATATATATATATATATGAGGAGGGGGCGTCTAGAACACACATCAACAGTTGTTAGCCATGTGCGGCGCCTCCCTCCACAGTTTACGCCTCCGGTCATATTCACGTAGTGCTTATGCGAAGCCCTGCGCGAATTGCTTCACCATCACCGTCATCATGCCGTCGTGCTGACAAAACTCTCCCTCGACACTTTGCTAGATCAAGAGTTCGAGGGACGTCATCGAGCTGAACGTGTGTAGAAATCGAAAGTGTCGTATGTTCGGTGCTTGATCGGTCGGAACAAGAAGAAGTTCGACTACATCAACCACGTTGTCAAACGCGTCCACTTTCGTTCTACGAGGGTACGTGGACACACTCTCCCCCTCTCATTGCTATGCATCACCTAGATAGATCTTGCGTGAGCGTAGGATTTTTTTTTTGAAATTCCATGCTATGATTCCCAACAGAACTGTTGCTCATTGATGACGTCTTGCGGGAAGTGTTTGGCGCCACAGCGCCATGGCTTCCTCGTCCATCTCGGACAGGCTGTGATGGTGCTCCCGCCTCCGGTTCTCACGATGATCCTCGTCGGTGATAAGACGTGGGGGAGGTGCCAACTCCTGCGCCTGCTCCCGCGTCGCCACGTTCGGAAAGTTCATGTCCAAACGGGACCGCCGGAGGCCCCATGCCGCAGCGTCGTACGCGCGGGCGCCCTCCTGGGCGGTGTCGAAGGTTCCGAGGCCGAGGCACATGTCATCGGAACGAATCTCGGCAGAGTAGGTGTCGGACACACGCACGCGGACGCCACGGTAGCCCAAAGCTCCCCGACGGCGCAGCGGCATGGTGGCGCGGTGGTGGCGTCTCGGCGGCGAGGAGAGAAAGCGGTAGAGGGAGCGACGAAAGAGCGCTAGAGGATGCTGCAATTTATAGGCGCGTCGGATGCAGTGCACCAAATCTAGCGCGAGAGCTCCCGCTTTCTGCCGTGCGCGCAATTGTTTCCCGCGTCCGCTAGTTTCCCGTCTCTGCTAGAGCACGCGAAAATGTCCCACGCGCGCTAAAATGTGAGTTTACCATGCGCGTGCGTCTTTTGGCGCCGCTGTTGAAGATGCTCTAAAGGGGATAGGGTTTTCGTCATGTTCTTTTGCAGAAAACCCCTTGATGTTTCATGAATCAACCCATAACCCAAGAATTTAGTGAGAAAAGAAGTTTGTAGTGTTTCTTGGTCTCGCTCGATTTTTTAGAATCCTGGTCTTGCCCGACTTGACAGGTACTCCCTCCATTCCAAAATAGATGACTCAACTTTGTACCAAAGTTAATACAAAGTTAAGTCATCTATTTTGGAATGAAGGGAGTAGATTTTTATTCACTGGCGGCGGAACCAGCGCCGCGAGATCAGGGACCCAGCTAGCGGCAAGGAATCGACAATAACACCATCCTGGCCGGCGACAATGCGATGTATAGTTGAGAGGTACATGGCTGCACGCTTGCATATTTTTTATCTTAAAGGCACCATGAACGACGACTTCTCTTTTTGGCCGGCGAAAACTAGATCATCGACTTCTAAGAGCATTTCCAGTCGTTTGGTCCCCAACGCACCCGATGAATGCCTTTTGGCATATACGCCGGTGGTGTTTTCACCTGGAGGGCAATTGAATTTTTAGTTGCGCCCCCAGGTTTCAGCCCCGGAAGCCCAAAAATTTGAATTTGTCTTTCCCACTGCCAAAAAATGCCACATGTTCGGTGTTCATCATGCCACAGGTCGGCGATCAAACATATCTAAAAGTTCGACGATCAAAAGGAAGGAATCATGGACATGAAACATATCAAACGGTAGGCTACTCTGTCGTGGGAATGGCCTAGGGCAGCGTGGGCATGGGCGCAGCTTCAATGCTCGGGCTCGGCGTGGCTTTAGTGCTCGGGCAGGGCATCGGCGGCGACAGTGGCGTGGTAGAGGCGGCGGTTGCTGCCTGTCTGGGCATCTGGTTCAAGATGAGGTCACGCTCCGTCAGGGACCACGCCTTCACCTGCTCGTCCATCATCGGCATGTCTGCCGCCATCAAGAACGCCAGGTCGGTGTTCCTTTTATTCGCGGTGACGTTGGTCCTGAGAAGGTTGAGCTTGATGTCCTACTTCGTCATCAACGTCGACCACCTCGCATCGGATTTCTCCTCCCTCTTGGCGGTGTTGTCTTTGGCATCGGCGATGCACTGCTCGATCGATGATTGCAGCCATTCGGCAGCGGGTGCCGCATCCCTCGCCGCCTTGGCTCTTTTGTTGCCATCAGGGCGCCCTTCTACCGCCACCGGGGCAGGCGCGTCCGGCTTGTATGTCTCCTTAGCATTTGCGAGAGTGAGCCGGCACTCCCTCCACTTCTCGCACGACTCGATCCTGGAGAACACGTGAAGGAACTTGAACTCTTGGTTGTTGTTGTCCTGGCGAAACATGTTGAACACACTACAGGAATCAGACACTTTGTCATCTACCATGGCGGACGGCAAAGACCTTTGCCGTCAGCCAGCATATGACAACAGGTCTGGCTGAACAAGCTACGGCAAAGGCCTCTTTGCCGTCTGCTGGCGGACGGCAAAGCTAAAATGGTCTTTGCGGCAAACAGCCTGGATGGCACACATGGAAGGTTAGGTCCGTTAGGGGGTTAATGGCGTGCTTTGCCGTCTGCTGGAGGATGGCAAAGACCTTTGCATCTTTGTCGTCTGCTAGCTAATGGCAAAGAGCCCATGTAGGCCAGCCCAGGTAGCTGACATGTGGCATGCTATGCCGTCAGCTGGCTGACGACAAAGAGGCAAAGGTCTTTGCCGTCCGCCAGCGGACAGCAAAGCAACCATATAGGCCAGGCCAGTGCCCGCAGGTTGCATAGGTAGCTGACACATGGTAGCTTTGCCGTCCGCTGGCTGATGGAAACGCTCTTTGTCATCCGCCAGCAGATCACAAAGAGCCTGTACAACCCATGTTTTTTCTTAAATTCATTCAATTTAATAGAATTTCAAAGATATATATATACACATTTGAAGATACTTTCAACAAGCATAACAACACATATACATATCAAATCATATATGTGCCATATGGATATGATCATCCAACACATATACATACCAATGAAAAGTCCATATACAACATATCCAACAACAAGCATACAATGGTTTCATCCATACATACATAAGGTAGCAAGTTTCACATTGTTCATCCTACAAAATCAAAACAAAAAGGAAGCACAAGGAGAAGAGTAGACTCCATCAACGCAAGCTTCCTCATCGAAAGCAAATCTGCAAATTGGAAAAGATGAAAGTTAGAAGAAGAAGAAGAAATATTCTTCTCTTTCTTTTTCTCCTCTCCTCTTCTTTATCTTCTTCTTCTTCTTCTAACTAATGCCATTTTTATCTAACTTAGGTAATTATGCCATTAGGAGGAAAATAAGCTAAGTATACATTTGTTAAGCAAAACACTAGAGAAAACTTACCCTCCTCACAACAAATGTGATGAAGATCGCAACAAATGTAACAATGGATCCAACGGCATAATGATACCAAGCCTCATTATCAATGGCATATTTTCTAATCTTTTTAAGCTTCAAGCGCATTGCATCCATCTTCAAGCACATTGCATTCATCTTCATCTTGTGATCATCGACGACATCGGCAAAATACAACTCCAATGTCATCTTCTCTTCTTCAATTCTTTTAATTTTTTTCTTTCAAATACTCATTTTATTTTTCAACTAAATTTAACTTCTTGACAAGACGGTCGGTTTCAAATTCCATTTCACATACCTCCTAGATTAGAATATCTCTATGTCAACTTGATGGCCATAATTGTCATAAATGCGAAATGCAACAAAGAGTTATAAAAGAGAATTTACCACATCCGAATCATAAAGCGGGCGAGGGCCGACGGGAACGGAAATCAAGACCATGGCACTACGTATAAGAAACAATCATACAAAGTAAGAAAATTATACAGTTAACTATATAAATTATACAATCATACAAGTAACTATGTAAATCAAGTGCAATATAAAAAATTGAATACCTAATAATAATCTGGATCATTGGGTTCAATAAATGCTCCGGGATTAATAAATGCATCATCATCATCACTATCAGTAATGACGTGCTCATCATCATCATTAGTAAATGCATCATCATGTGGAAGGCCACCTTTACGTAATCGGTCAATTATTGACAGGTCATCCGCAGCAGTAACCTCTTCTAGTTCACGCTCTTCTTGTTTCGGCTCAAGGGTGAAGTCGGGTTCACAGTCGCTGTCTACTTCAATGTTCTAGGGTGAAGTAGAGTGGTTCTTGAAACGTTTTTTTGGAAAGACGTGTTTCTTGGAAGAATTCTCCTTCATATGTGTCTGGGTTAATGTGAGGTTCATAATCCTCTTCATTGGGGGGAGGTGGTCTAACACGTGGCAGCACTTCACAAACGACATCCCAACCATTGAGATTTGGATCACTTTGACAGGCCCACAGTAGATAGAAAACTTGGGTTGCATGTTGAGCCATAATATAGACATCGGGAACATCCAAATGGGTGCTTTGTTTGATTTCCACTAGCCCTAAGTGTTCATGAGTCCTTCTTGTCTCCTTCGGCCGGAACCAATAACATTTGAAGACTACAACGTTTGGTGGGTTTGCACCATAGAATTGAAGTTCATAAATTGCTTCAACTCTTCCATAATACTCGGTATCTCCTTCGCCGATAGCAGAGACACAACAATTTGTCGACTTTCGGTCGGCCATAGATAGCTCTTTGCCATAGGTAAGACAGCGATACCCGTTGATGTCGTATTTGTCAAATGAATGGACCTTAAAGTCAAAACCATTAGCAACTTGTCTCAATTCGGCATCCATTAACTCTGAATTAGCCTACAAGTTTAATACGAAAGGGATTGTTGCATTAGCCACAAATTAGATGAAGAAATGAAATGGTCTAATGGAAATTACTGTTTGTTTGAACCAAGAGATGAAACCGGGATAGCCGTCTCCATGCTTTGCCAGAAGCTCATACTCTTTGACGGAATCCTTTTGGATCACCGCTCCATACGAGAATTTGGTGACATATCGACTATATCAAATTTATCCGGGAATAAGAGCAGTTCAAAGGAATTAGAAGTTGCGAAACAATGTACCGAGAACTTACTCAATGTACGGCCACACTTCTATTAGGTTGGTGAAGATATACAACGAAATGATCTGCCATTCTTCGAAATCCAACGTTAAGGAATTAGAAGCACCGGCTGGTGAGAGATCCCCTTTGAATAGGCTGAGGTTGGATCCACCCTTTGTAGGGTCGTCAGGATTGTACCGAGGCTTTGGATTATGCAAAGGACGATTTTTGGCTTCATAGTGTGCTGTCACGAAGTTTGCCGCCTCCTCAGTAATGAATGCCTCAGCCATTGATGCTTCAATTCTACGTTTATTTTTACATTTTGCTTGTAGCGTCTTCTGCATCCTCTCAGTTGCGTAGCACCAACAATTTTGCACGGGCCCCCCAATCTTGCCTCGGTTGGGAGATGCAAAATCAAGTGCTGCATTGGATTAAAGAAGCCCGGCGGAAAGATCTTCTCTAACTTGTAGATCAACTCCAGCGCCAACTCTTCCATTTCTTCTAGCAGGCCAGGCGATAGTTCTTTCGCACAAAGAACACGAGAGAAATAGCTCAGCTTTGCCAGTACAAGCCATTCATCCTCAGGGATGAAGCCACGCAACATCACCGGCATTACCCGCTCAATCCATATGTGCCAATCATGACTCTTGAGACCAAATATCTTCAATTTATCAAGACTCACTCCCCTCTTTAGATCCGCGGCATACCCATCGGGGTCTGCTGTTGCACCCACAAGATAATTTCCCTCATAGCTGGCCTTCCAAGATTGAACCATGCCTTTGGCTTTGTCCAGTTCTGCTTTCCTTTCGGTTCTTTCATGTTTTGTAACGGCCTATCACATAGCACCTCCAGATCGACTCTAGCCTTAGTATTATCCTTTGACTTCCCATCTATGCCAAACAATGTACCAAAAAATGCCTCGGCGATATTCTTCTCAGTGTGCATCACGTCGATGTTGTGTGGGCAAAGGAGGTCTTTGAAGTAAGGCAGATCCCACAAGCATGTCTTGTGAGTCCAGGCATGTTTCGAATTATACCCCTTGAAATACCCTGGACGCTCTGGATCTGGCTCGGGAGCGTTTAACTGATCCAGGGTCTCTTGGCCTGTCAGCAGGTGGTGTAGAGTTTTTTACAACTCTACCTCTGATGAAGTTCTTCTTGTCTTTCCTGAACTTATGGCGAGGATCCAGGAACTGTCTATGCATGTCGAAGCAAGAAAACTTGCGACCGGCCTGAAGCCAACGAAACTCAAGAGCTACCTTGCGTGTGGGGCACGGGAACCTTCCATGCACACACCAGCCAACGAATAGCGCATATGCCGGCAAGTCATGCGTCGAGTACATGTACCAGACACGCATTATGAAGTTCAGTTTGCTAAAGGCGTCGTATGTCTTGAACCCATTATCCCAGGCTTCTTACAATTCGTCCTTCAGCGGCTGCATGTACACATTCATATTCTTTGTCTGACTAGTACAGGTTTGCAGGTCGTACATGGCCTTTGGGTAGAAAATGTCCAAATACTATCATCATTGTGTTGTAGCATTCTCTACCAAAGTTGAATTGAGCCTTCAGAGCCATTATTTGTGAGATGGCATCCAGCTGACAAAGCTCAGTGTGCTCGTGGAGAGGACGTTTTGAAGACTCCAACATTCATTGAAGGCCTTTGCATATTCCTCCATCTCATCGTTCGAGTCCCGAGTATCATCAAAGTCTTGCACCATATCTTGCATCCCAGTAACCATGCTCGTCGGTGCGACGACGAAGCACCTCAGCACTGGCACGTTGGGCAGACTCGCCATGAAATGTCCACACCATATAACCTGGTGTAAAACCCCTCTTCTGCAGGTGTTTACCCATTTCATCCTCTGTCCTCTTGTGCCAATTGTTGCACCAGGCACAGGGCACCATGTTGTCCTCTGGCCATTTGCAAATGCGGCTCTCAAAGAACCCTTGGTTTTTGCTAACCATTCAATGGCCATGTCTTTCTGAGTAGTGTGGCAGGTGTACATCCATGCACGATCAGTCAGCATGTATATATTCATCAGTTAATGGAGTTTCTCACTTTTATTACATCCATGCAACCTAGACGCTAATAGGTAAAGATAGGTCCTAATCCCACCGAGTATGTGTAGATTGGGTTCGTTTTCCCATGCTCTGCTCCGGATCCGACAGGAAATTTTGGTAGCACCTCCCCGCTGTTCTCCTGATACATGTCTCGGCAATAAGCAGAGAGGATGTGTACCCGAAGAACAATAGGGAGGCACTGACGAAATTCTACATCGGATCCGCAGCGGAGCATATGGGAAAACGAACCCAATCTACACATATTCGGGTTGTCCATGGATAATGTTGGACAATTCGAAAGAATAACGGTTATAGATATGCAAATGCATGCATATTTATAGATGTAACCCTTGAAGGAAATATGCCCTAGAGGCAATAATAAAGTTATTATTTATTTCCTTATTTCATGATAAATGTTTATTATTCATGCTAGAATTGCATTAACCGGAAACATAATACATGTGTGAATACATAGACAAACATAGTGTCACTAGTATGCCTCTACTTGACTAGCTCGTTGATCAAAGATGGTTAAGTTTCCTAACCATAGACATGAGTTGTTATTTTATCAATGGGATCACATCATTAGGAGAATGATGTTATTGACTTGACCCATTCTGTTAGCTTAGCACTTGATCGTTTGTTTACTGCTATTGCTTTCTTCATGACTTATACATGTTCTTATGACTATGAGATTATGCAACTCCCAAATGCCGGAGGAACACTTTGTGTGCTACCAAACATCACAACGTAACTGGGTGATTATAAAGGTTCTCTACAGGTGTCTCCGCTGGTACTTGTTGAGTTGGCATAGATCAAGATTAGGATTTATCACTCCGATTGTCGGAGAGGTATCTCTGGGCCCTCTCGGTAATACACATCACTATAAGCCTTGCAAGCATGATAACTAATGAGTTACTTATAGGGTGATGTATTACAGAACAAGTAAAGAGACTTTCCAATAACGAGATTGAACTAGGTATTGGATACCGACGATCGAATCTCGGGCAAGTAACATACCGATGACAAAGGGAACAACGTATGTTGTTATGCGGTCTGACCGATAAAGATCTTCGTAGAATATGTAGGAGCCAATATGAGCATCCAGGTTCCGCTATTGGTTATTGACCGGAGACTATGTCTCGGTCATGTCTACATAGTTCTCGAACCCGTAGGGTCCGCACGCTTAAAGTTCGATGACGGTTATATTATGAGTTTATGTGTTTTGATGAACCGAAGGAAGTTCGGAGTCCCGGATGTGATCACGGACATGACGAGGAGTCTCGAAATGGTCGAGACATAAAGATTGATATATTGGAAGCCTATATTTGGATATCGGAAGTGTTCCGGGTGAAATCGGGATTTTACCGGAGTACCGGGGGTTACCGGAACCCCCCGGGGGTTTAATGGGCCAAGATGGGCCTTAGTGGAGAAGAGGAGGGGCGGCCAGGGCAGGCGCGCGCCCCCTCTCCCTCTAGTCCGAATTGGACAAGGAGGGGGGCGGCCCCCTTTCCTTCCTCTCTCCCTCCTCCTTCCCCCTTCTCCTACTCCAACTAGGAAAGGAGGGAGTCCTACTCCGGTGGGAGTAGGACTCCTCCCTGGCGCGCCTCCTCCTGGCCGGCCGCCTCTCCCCCTTGCACCTTTATATACGGGGGCAGGGGGCACCTCTAGAGACACAAGTTGATCGTAAAGATCTCTCCCAGCCATGTGCGGTGCCCCCCTCCACCATAATCCACCTTGGTACATACTGTAGCGGTGTTTAGGCGAAGCCCTGCTGCGGTAGCTTCATCAACATCGTAACCACGCCGTCATGCTGACAAAACTCTTCCCCGAGCTCTACTGGATCATGAGTTCGCGGGACGTCACCGAGCTGAACGTGTGCTGAACGCGGAGGTGCCGTACGTTCGGTACTAAGGATCGGTCGATCGTGAAGACGTACGACTACAACAACTATGTTGTCATAACGCTTCCGCTTAATGGTCTATGAGGGTACGTGGATGACACTCTCCCCTCTCGTTGCTATGCATCACCATGATCCTGAGTGTGCGTAGGAAATTTTTTGAAATTACTACGTTCCCCAACAGTGGCATCCGAGCCTGGTTTTATGCGTAGATGTTATATGCACGAGTAGAACACAAGTGAGTTGTGGGCGATACAAGTCATACTGCTTACCAGCATGTCATACTTTGGTTCGGCGGTATTGTTGGATGAAGCGGCCCGGATCGACATTACACGTACGCTTACGCGAGACTGGTTCTACCGACGTGCTTTGCACATAGCTGGCTGGCGGGTGTCAGTTTCTCCAACTTTAGTTGAGCCGAGTGTGGCTATGCCCAGTCCTTGAGAAGGTTAAAACAGCACCAACTTGATGAACTATCATTGTGGTTTTGATGCGTAGGTAAGAACGGTTCTTGCTCAGCCGGTAGCAGCCCGTAGCAGCCCGGTTTTTGCAGGGCATGTTGTGATGTGATATGGTCAAGACATGATGCTATATTTATTGTATGAGATGATCATGTTTTGTAACCAAGTTATCGGCAACTGGGAGGAGCCATATAATTGTCGCTTTATTGTATGCAATGCAATCGCCCTGTAATTGCTTTACTTTATCACTAAGCGGTAGGGATAGTCGTAGAAGCAATAGTTGGCGAGACGACAACGATGCTACGATGGAGATCAAGGTGTCACGCCGGTGGCGATGTTGATCATGACGGTGCTTCGGAGATGGAGATCACAAGCACAAGATGATGATGGCCATATCATATCACTTATATTGATTGCATGTGATGTTTATCCTTTATGCATCTTATTCGGCTTTGTTTGGCGGTAGCATTATAAGATGATCTCTCACTAAATTTCAAGATAAAAGTGTTCTCCCTGAGTATGCACTGTTGCCAAAGTTCGTCGTGCCGAGAAACCATGTGATGATCGTGTGTGATAAGCTCTACGTCCATCTACAACGGGTGCAAGCCAGTTTAGCACATGCAGAATACTTGGGTTAAACTTGACGATCCTAGCATATGCAGATATGGCCTCGGAACACTGAGAACGAAAGGTCGAGCATGAATCATATAGTAGATATGATCAACATAGTGATGTTCACCATTGAAAACTACTCCATTTCACATGATGATCGGTTATGGTTCAGTTGATATGGATCACGTGATCACTTAGATGATTAGAGGGGTGTCTATCTAAGTGGGAGTTCTTAAGTAATATGATTAATTGAACTTAAATTTATCATGAACTTAGTACCTGATAGTATTTTGCTTAACTATGTTGTTGTAGATAGATGGCCCGTGTTGTTGTTCCGTTGAATTTTAATGCGTTCCTTGAGAAAGCAAAGTTGAAAGATGATGGTAACAATTACACGGACTAGGTTCGTAACTTGAGGATTATCATCATTGCTGCACAAAAGAATTACGTCCTGGAAGAACCGCTGGGTGCCAGGCCTGCTGCGGATGCTGCTGACAACGTTAAGAACGTTTGCCAGAGTAAAGCTGATGACTACTCGATAGTTCAGTGTGCCATGCTTTACGGCTTAGAACCGGGACTTCAACGACGTTTTGAATGTCATGGAGCATATGAGATGTTCCAGGAGTTGAAGTTAATATTTCAAGCAAATGCCCCGATTGAGAGATATGAAGTCTCCAATAAGTTCTATAGCTGCAAGATGGAGGAGAATAGTTCTGTCAGTGAGCATATACTCAAAATGTCTGGGTATCATAATCACTTGACTCAACTGGGAGTTAATCTTCCTGTTGATAGTGTCATTGACAGAGTTCTTCAATCACTGCCACCAAGCTACAAAAGCTCCGTGATGAACTATAATATGCAAGGGATGAATAAGACTATTCCTGAGCTCTTCGCGATGCTAAAGGCTGCGGAGGTAGAAATCGAGAAGGAGCATCAAGTGTTGATGGTCAATAAGACCACCAGTTTCAAGAAAAAGGGCAAAGGGAAGAAGAAGGGGAACTTCAAGAAGAACGGCAAACAAGTTGCTGCTCAGGAGAAGAAACCCAAGTCTGGACCTAAGCCTGAGACTGAGTGCTTCTACTGCAAAGTTACTGGTCACTGGAAGCGGAGCTGCCCCAAGTATTTGGCGGATAAGAAGGATGTCAAGGTGAACAAAGGTATATGTGATATACATGTTACTGATGCGTACCTTACCAGAGCTCGCAATAGCACCTGGGTATTTGATACTGGTTCTGTTGCTAATATTTGCAAACTCGAAACAAGGGCTACGGATTAAGCGAAGATTGGATGCGCGTGGGAAATGGTTCCAAAGTTGATGTGATCGTCGTTGGCACGCTACCTCTACATCTACCTTCGGGGTTAGTTTTAGACCTAAATAATTGTTATTTGGTGCCAACATTAAGCATGAACATTATATCTGGATCTTGTTTGATGCGAGACAGTTATTCATTTAAATCTGGGAATAATGGTTGTTCTATTTATATGAGTAATATCTTTTATGGTCAATGCACCCTTGAAGAGTGGTCTATTTTGTTGAATCTCGATAGTAGTGATACACATATTCATAATGTTGAAGCCAAAAGATGCAGAGTTGATAATGATAGTGCAACTTATTTGTGGCACTGCCGTTTAGGTCATATTGGTGTAAAGCGCATGAAGAAACTCCATGCTGATGGGCTTTTGGAATCACTTGATTATGAATCACTTGATGCTTGCGAACCATGCCTCATGGGCAAGATGACTAAGACTCCGTTCTCCGGAACAATGGAGCGAGCAACTGACTTATTGGAAATAATACATACTGATGTATGTAGTCCGATGAGTGTTGAGGCTCGCGGCGGGTATCGTTATTTTCTGACCTTCACAGATGATTTGAGCAGATATGGGTATATCTACTTAATGAAACATAAGTTTGAAACATTTGAAAAGTTCAAAGAATTTCAGAGTGAAGTGGAAAATCAACGTAACAAGAAAATAAAGTTTCTGATCTGATCGTGGAGGAGAATATTTGAGTTACGAGTTTGGTCTTCATTTGAAACAATGTGGAATAGTTTCACAACTCACGCCACCCGGAACACCACAGCGTAATGGTGTGTCCGAACGTCGTAATCGTACTTTACTAGATATGGTGCGATCTATGATGTCTCTTACTGATTTACCGCTATCGTTTTGGGGTTATGCTTTAGAGACGGCTGCATTCACGTTAAATAGGGCACCATCAAAATCCGTTGAGACGACGCCTTATGAACTATGGTTTGGCAAGAAACCAAAGTTGTCGTGTTCTTAAAGTTTGGGGCTGCGATGCTTATGTGAAAAAGCTTCAACCTGATAAGCTCGAACCCAAATCGGAGAAATGTG
Organism: Triticum urartu; assembly: GCF_003073215.2. Taxonomy (NCBI): domain Eukaryota; kingdom Viridiplantae; phylum Streptophyta; class Magnoliopsida; order Poales; family Poaceae; genus Triticum; species Triticum urartu. The sequence goes on from NC_053022.1 coordinate 338,525,532, forward strand.
TCTTCATAGGATACCCAAAGGAAACTGTTGGGTACACCTTCTATCACAGATCCGAAGGCAAGACATTCGTTGCTAAGAATGGATCCTTTCTAGAGAAGGAGTTTCTCTCGAAAGAAGTGAGTGGGAGGAAAGTAGAACTTGATGAGGTAAGTACCTGCTCCCTTATTGGAAAATAGTTCATCACAGAAACCGGTTCCTGTGACATCTACACCAATTAGTGAGGAAGCTAATGATGATGATCATGAAACTTCAGATCAAGTTACTACCAACCTCGTAGGTCAACCAGAGTAAGATCCGCACCAGAGTGGTACGGTAATCCTGTTCTGGAGGTCATGTTACTTGACCATGACGAACCTACGAACTATGAGGAAGCGATGATGAGCCCAGATTTGCAAAATGGCTTGAGGCCATGAAATCTGAGATGGGATCCATGTATGAGAACAAAGTGTGGACTTTGGTTGACTTGCCCGATGATCGGCAAGCCATCGAGAATAAATGGATCTTCAAGAAGAAGACAGACTGATGGTAATGTTACTGTCTACAAAGCTCGACTTGTTGCGAAAGGTTTTCGACAAGTTCAAGGAGTTGACTATGATGAGAACTTCTCACCGAGC
>NC_053022.1:338527145-338545318 GCF_003073215.2 Triticum urartu
ACATAACATCCACGACGAATGGCTTGCCCGGCACCTTGGACAGGAAAAGTCGAAATCGATGGTAGCCCTAACGACACTCATGACCGCTTTTGTGCGGGAGAAGACAGCTGGCTGGCTCGCAGCACTAACATGTCAAAGAGCCCTGGTAATTCGGATAACAAGGACAGCAATGGTAGGTCACGTCGCAACAAGCACAAGAGCCGCATTAACAGCAACAATACGGAGGACACGGCAGTTATTGCCGGATTTAGAGGCTCTAAGCCCGGTCAGCGGAAAAAGCCATTAAAAAGAAGCACTCCGGGCCCGTCCAGTTTGGACCATATACTCGATCGCTCGTGTCAGATACATGGCACCCCCGACAAGCCAGCCAACCACACCAATAGGGATTGTTGGGTGTTCAAGATGGCCGGCAAATTAAATGCTGAACAAAAAAACAAGGGGCTACATAGCAACGACGAGGACGATCCCCGGCCGCCAAACAACAGAGGACAGAAGGGTTTCCCCCCACAAGTGCGGACGGTGAACATGATATATGCAACCCACATCCCCAAGAGGGAGTGGAAGCGTGCGTTACGGGACGTCTACGCGTTGGAGCCGGTCGCCCCAAAGTTTAACACATGGTCCTCCTATCCAATCACTTTCGATCGCAGGGACCACCCCACTAGTATCCGCCACGGCGGATTTGCCGCATTGGTCCTAGACCCAATCATTGACGGATTTCACCTCACTCGAGTCCTTATGGACGGCGGCAGCAGCCTAAACCTGCTTTACCAGGATACAGTGCGCAAAATGGACATAGATCCCTCAAGGATTAAACCCACAAAAACAACCTTTAAAGGCGTCATCCCAGGTGTAGAGGCCCATTGCACAGGCTCAGTCACACTGGAAGTGGTCTTCGGATCCTCGGATAATTTCTGGAGCAAGGAATTAATCTTCGATATAGTCATGTTCCGCAGTGGCTACCATGCACTGCTCGGGCGAACCGCATTTGCAAAATTCAATGCGGTACTGCACTATGCGTACCTCAAGCTCAAGATACCAGGACCTCAAGGGGTCATCACAGTCAATGGAAATACAGAGCGCTCGCTCCGAATGGAGGAGCACACTGCGGCCCTCGCAGCAGAAGTGCAAAGAAGCCTATCAAGGCAATTCTCCAGTCCGGCGATGAGACGTCCGGACACCGTCAAGCGTGCCCGAAGTAATCTACAACAGGACCGCCTGGCACGTTCTGAGCTCGCATAGCAATACGGCCCCTACCCCAGCCCCATCCAAATGGCGGCACATGTGCCACGCGTACACAATGACGCATTAAAAATACCATGGGCACAGGGGAGGGGCACGACTGCGGCACGCCCCGAAGCGCGGCTCAACCGCACTAGGGGCTCCCTACTTTGTTATTTTTTCTCCCTCCCAGGACTTTATTCTCTGGAAGCCCTGTCTGGTAATATAATCGCCGAACACACGATGCAAGGACCCGGGGGGCCGAAGGATACGTCGCATCATGGAACTCTCAGGTGGTCTCTATAACGAGCAAAATACCTGCTTTCACTACCATTCCATAGCTTACCCTCGGAGGAGACATGTCAGATAGTCCCACCTTTTGCTTATCGCACTACTTGTATCGTTCCCACTCTAATGCACCTTTTTCGAATAAACAGTGCTTAGCTTCAGTCTATTATTGCATTCTCCATTCATTCCTTTTTATGTATATATGTTCATTCATGACATTTAGCATCCGTACACTTTGGTACGGCCAATACGCTAGGGGCTCTATCACCATTAACACGGCGTGAGAAGTCCGAACACTATCCCAAGTGCGGCACCCCGAACTTATAGCATTATATGAGGAAATATGCCCTAGAGGCAATAATAAATTTATTATTTATTTCCTCATATCATGATAAATGTTTATTATTCATGCTAGAATTGTATTAACCGGAAACATAATACATGTGTGAATACATAGACAAACTTAGTGTCACTAGTATGCCTCTACTTGACTAGCTCGTTGAATCAATGATGGTTATGTTTCCTAACCATGAACAAAGAAGTTGTTATTTGATTAACGGGATCACATCATTAGGTGAATGATCTGATTGACATGACCCATTCCATTAGCTTAGCACCCGATCGTTTAGTATGTTGCTATTGCTTTCTTCATGACTTATACATGTTCCTATGACTATGAGATTATGCAACTCCCGTTTGCCGGAGGGACACTTTGTGTGCTACCAAACGTCACCACGTAACTGGGTGATTATAAAGGAGCTCTACAGGTGTCTCCAAAGGTAGATGTTGGGTTGGCGTATTTCGAGAATAGGATTTGTCACTCCGATTGTCGGAGAGGTATCTCTGGGCCCTCTCGCTAATGCACATCACATAAGCCTTGCAAGAATTACAACTAATGAGTTAGTTGCGAGATGATGTATTACGGAACGAGTAAAGATACTTGCAGGTAACGAGTTGAACTAGGTATTGGATACCAACGATCGAATCTCGGGCAAGTAACATACCGATGACAAAGGGAACAACCATATGTTGTTATGCGGTCTGACGATAAAGATCTTCGTGTAGAATATGTAGGAGCCAATATGGGCATCCAGGTCCCGCTGTTGGTTATTGACCGGAGACTTGTCTCACGGTCATGTCTACATTGTTCTCGAACCGTAGGGTCCGCACGCTTAACGTTTACGATGACGTTATTATGAGTTTATGCATTTTGATGTACCGAAGTTAGTTCGGAGTCCCGGATGTGATCACGGACATGACGAGGAGTCTCGAAATGGTCGAGGAATAAGGATTGATATATTGGACGGCTATATTCGGACACCGGAAGTGTTCGGGTGATTTCGGATAAAACCGGAGTGCCGGAGGGGTTACCGGAACCCCCCGGGGAAGTAATGGGACTTATTGGGCCTGAGGGGAGAGAGAGGGCAACAGATCAAGAGGTGGCGCGCCCCCCCTCATGGGAAGTCCGAATTGGACTAGGAGGGGGGGCGCGGCCCCCCTTTCCCTCTCCCTCTCCCTCTCTTTCCTTCCCCCTCAAGTCTCCTAGTTGGACTAGGAAAGGGGAGTCCTACTCCCACTAGGAGGAGGACTCCCCCTCCCCTTGGTGCGCCCCATAGGGCCGGCCGGCCTCCCCCTTGCTCCTTTATATACGAGGGCAGGGGGGCACGCTAGGACACACAAGTTGATCCACGTGATCGTTCCTTAGCCATGTGCGGTGCCCCCTGCCACCATATTCCACCTCGATCATATCGTTGTAGTGCTTAGGTGAAGCCCTGCGTCGGTAGAACATCATCATCGTCACCACGCCGTTGTGCTGACGGAACTCATCCCCGAAGCTTTGCTGGATCGGAGCCCGAGGAGCATCATCGAGCTGTACGTGTGCTAAGAACTCGGAGGTGCCGGAGTAACGGTGCTTGGATCGGTCGGATCGGGAAGACGTACGACTACTTCCTCTACGTTGCGTCAACGCTTCCGTTGCAGTCTACGAGGGTACGTAGACAACACTCTCCCCTCTCGTTGCTGTGCATCACCATGATTTTGCGTGTGCGTAGGAAATTTTTTGAAATTACTGCGTTCCCCAACAGTGGCATCCGAGCCTAGGTTTTATGGTTTGATGTTATATGCACGAGTAGAACACAAGTGAGTTGTGGGCGATATAAGTCATACTGCCTACCAGCATGTCATACTTTGGTTCGGCCGTATTGTTGGATGAAGCGGCCCGGACCGACATTACGCGTACGCTTACGCGAGATCGGTTCTCCCAACGTGCTTTGCACAAAGGTGGCTTGCGGATGACTGTTTCTCCAACTTTAGTTGAACCAAGTGTGGCTACGCCCGGTCCTTGCGAAGGTTAAAACGGCATCAACTTGACAAACTATCGTTGTGGTTTTGATGCGTAGGTGAGATTGGTTCTTGCTTAAGCCCGTAGCAGCCACGTAAAACTTGCAACAACAAAGTAGAGGACGTCTAACTTGTTTTTGCAGGGCATGTTGTGATGTGATATGGTCAAGACATGATGCTAAATTTTATTGTATGAGATGATCATGTTTTGTAACCGAGTTATCGGCAACTGGCAGGAGCCATATGGTTGTCGCTTTATTGTATTCAATGCAATCGCGATGTAATGCTTTACTTTATCACTAAGCGGTAGCGATAGTCGTGGAAGCATGAGATTGGCGAGACGACAATGATGCTACGATGGAGATCAAGGTGTCGCGCCGGTGACGATGGTGATCATGACGGTGCTTCGGAGATGGAGATCACGGGCACAAGATGATGATGGCCATATCATATCACTTATATTGATTGGATGTGATGTTTATCTTTTATGCATCTTATCTTGCTTTGATTGACGGTAGCATTATAAGATGATCTCTCACTAATTATCAAGAAGTGTTCTCCCAGAGTATGCACCGTTGCGAAAGTTCTTCGTGCTGAGACACCACGTGATGATCGGGTGTGATAGGCTCTACGTTCAAATACAGCGGGTGCAAAACAGTTGCACACGCGGAATACACAGGTTATACTTGACGAGCCAAGCATATACAAATATGGCCTCGGAACACGGAGACCGAAAGGTCGAGCGTGAATCATATAGTAGATATGATCAACATAGCGATGTTCACCAATGAAACTACTCCATCTCACGTGATGATCGGACATGGTTTAGTTGATTTGGATCACGTGATCACTTAGAGGATTAGAGGGATGTCTATCTAAGTGGGAGTTCTTAAGTAATTGATTAATTGAACTTAAATTTATCATGAACTTAGTACCTGATAGTATCTTGCTTGTTTATGTTTGATTGTAGATAGATGGCTCGTGCTGTTGTTCCGTTGAATTTTAATGCGTTCCTTGAGAAAGCAAAGTTGAAAGATGATGGTAGCAATTACACGGACTGGGTCTGTAACTTGAGGATTATCCTCATTGCTGCACAGAAGAATTACGTCCTGGAAGCACCGCTGGGTGCCAGGCCTGCTGCTGGAGCAACACCAGATGTTATGAACGTCTGGCAGAGCAAAGCTGATGACTACTCGATAGTTCAGTGTGCCATGCTTTACGGCTTAGAATCAGGACTTCAACGACGTTTTGAACGTCATGGAGCATATGAGATGTTCCAGGAGTTGAAGTTAATATTTCAAGCAAATGCCCGGATTGAGAGATATGAAGTCTCCAATAAGTTCTATAGCTGCAAGATGGAGGAGAACAGTTCTGTCAGTGAGCATATACTCAAAATGTCTGGGTATAATAATCACTTGATTCAATTGGGAGTTAATCTTCCAGATGATTGCGTCATTGACAGAATTCTCCAATCACTGCCACCAAGCTACAAGAGCTTCGTGATGAACTATAATATGCAAGGGATGAACAAGACTATTCCCGAGCTCTTCGCAATGCTGAAAGCTGCGGAGGTAGAAATCAAAAAGGAGCATCAAGTGTTGATGGTCAACAAGACCACTAGTTTCAAGAAAAAGGGCAAAGGGAAGAAGAAGGGGAACTTCAAGAAGAACAGCAAGCAAGTTGCTGCTCAAGAGAAGAAACCCAAGTCTGGACCTAAGCCTGAAACTGAGTGCTTCTACTGCAAGCAGACTGGTCACTGGAAGCGGAACTGCCCCAAGTATTTGGCGGATAAGAAGGATGGCAAGGTGAACAAAGGTATATGTGATATACATGTTATTGATGTGTACCTTACTAGAGCTCGCAGTAGCACCTGGGTATTTGATACTGGTTCTGTTGCTAATATTTGCAACTCGAAACAGGGACTACGGATTAAGCGAACACTGCAAAGGACGAGGTGACGATGCGCGTGGGAAATGGTTCCAAAGTCGATGTGATCGCGGTCGGCACGCTACCTCTACATCTACCTTCGGGATTAGTATTAGACCTAAATAATTGTTATTTGGTGCCAGCGTTGAGCATGAACATTATATCTGGATCTTGTTTAATGCGAGACGGTTATTCATTTAAATCAGAGAATAATGGTTGTTCTATTTATATGAGTAATATCTTTTATGGTCATGCACCTTGAAGAGTGGTCTATTTTTGATTGAATCTCGATAGTAGTAACACACATATTCATAATGTTGAAGCCAAAAGATGCAGAGTTGATAATGATAGTGCAACTTATTTGTGGCACTGCCGTTTAGGTCATATCGGTGTAAAGCGCATGAAGAAACTCCATACTGATGGACTTTTGGAACCACTTGATTATGAATCACTTGGTACTTGCGAACCGTGCCTCATGGGCAATATGACTAAAACACCGTTCTCCGGTACTATGGAGAGAGCAACAGATTTGTTGGAAATCATACATACAGATGTATGTGGTCCGATGAATATTGAGGCTCGTGGCGGATATCGTTATTTTCTCACCTTCACAGATGATTTAAGCAGATATGGGTATATCTACTTAATGAAACATAAGTCTGAAACATTTGAAAAGTTCAAAGAATTTCAGAGTGAAGTTGAAAATCATCGTAACAAGAAAATAAAGTTTCTACGATCTGATCGTGGAGGAGAATATTTGAGTTACGAGTTTGGTGTACATTTGAAACAATGCGGAATAGTTTCGCAACTCACGCCACCCGGAACACCACAGCGTAATGGTGTGTCCGAACGTCGTAATCGTACTTTACTAGATATGGTGCAATCTATGATGTCTCTTACTGATTTACCGCTATTGTTTTGGGGATACGCTCTAGAGACGGCCGCATTCACGTTAAATAGGGCACCATCAAAATCCGTTGAGACGACGCCTTATGAACTGTGGTTTGGCAAGAAACCAAAGTTGTCGTTTCTGAAAGTTTGGGGCTGCGATGCTTATGTGAAAAAGCTTCAACCTGATAAGCTCGAACCCAAATCGGAGAAATGTGTCTTCATAGGATATCCAAAGGAAACTATTGGATACACCTTCTATCACAGATCCGAAGGCAAGACTTTTGTTGCTAAATTCGGAAACTTTCTGGAGAAGGAGTTTCTCTCGAAAGAAGTGAGTGGGAGGAAAGTAGAACTTGACGAGGTAACTGTACCTGCTCCCTTATTGGAAAGTAGTACATCATAGAAAACTGTTTCTGCGACACCTACACCAATAAGTGAGGAAGTTAATGATAATGATCATGAAACTTCAGAACAAGATACTACTGAACCTCGTAGATCAACCAGAGTGAGATCCGCGCCAGAGTGGTACGGTAATCCAGTTCTGGAAGTCATGCTACTAGATCATGATGAACCTACGAACTATGAAGAAGCGATGGTGAGCCCAGATTCCGCAAAATGGCTTGAAGCCATGAAATCTGAGATGGGATCCATGTATGAGAACAAAGTATGGACTTTGGTTGACTTGCCCATGATCGGCAAGCAATTGAGAATAAATGGATCTTCAAGAAGAAGACTGACACTGACGGTAATATTACTGTCTACAAAGCTCGACTTGTCGCAAAAGGTTTTCGACAAGTTCAAGGGATTGACTACGATGAGACCTTCTCACCCGTAGCGATGCTTAAGTCTGTCCGAATCATGTTAGCAATTGCCGCATTTTATGATTATGAAATTTGGCAGATGGATGTCAAAACTGCATTCCTGAATGGATTTCTGGAAGAAGAGTTGTATATGATGCAACCAGAAGGTTTTGTCGATCCAAAGGGAGCTAACAAAGTGTGCAAGCTCCAGCGATCCATTTATGGACTGGTGCAAGCCTCTCGGAGTTGGAATAAACGCTTTGATAGTGTGATCAAAGCATTTGGTTTTATACAGACTTTTGGAGAAGCCTGTATTTACAAGAAAGTGAGTGGGAGCTCTGTAGCATTTCTGATATTATATGTGGATGACATTACTGATTGGAAATGATATAGAATTTCTGGATAGCATAAAGGGATACTTGAATAAGAGTTTTTCAATGAAAGACCTCGGTGAAGCTGCTTACATATTAGGCATTAAGATCTATAGAGATAGATCAAGACGCTTAATTGGACTTTCACAAAGCACATACCTTGACAAAGTTTTGAAGAAGTTCAAAATGGATCAAGCAAAGAAATGGTTCTTGCCTGTGTTACAAGGTGTGAAGTTGAGTAAGACTCAATGCCCGACCACTGCAGAAGATAGAGATAAAATGAAAGATGTTCCCTATGCTTCAGCCATAGGCTCTATCATGTATGCAATGTTGTGTACCAGACCTGATGTGTGCCTTGCTATTAGTTTAGCAGGGAGGTACCAAAGTAATCCAGGAGTGGATCACTGGACAACGGTCAAGAACATCCTGAAATACCTGAAAAGGACTAAGGATATGTTTCTCGTATATGGAGGTGACAAAGAGCTCATTGTAAACGGTTACGTTGATGCAAGCTTTGACACTGATCCGGACGATTCTAAATCGCAAACCGGATACGTGTTTACATTAAACGGTGGAGCTGTCAGTTGGTGCAGTTCTAAACAAAGCGTCGTAGCGGGATCTACATGTGAAGCGGAGTACATAGCTGCTTCGGAAGCAGCAAATGAAGGAGTCTGGATGAAGGAGTTCATATCTGATCTAGGTGTCATACCTAGTGCATCGGGTCCAATGAAAATCTTTTGTGACAATACTGGTGCAATTGCCTTGGCAAAGGAATCCAGATTTCACAAAAGAACCAAGCACATCAAGAGACGCTTCAATTCCATCCGGGATCTAGTCCAGGTGGGAGACATAGAGATTTGCAAGATACATACGGATCTGAATGTAGCAGACCCGTTGACTAAGCCTCTTCCACGAGCAAAACATGATCAGCACCAAGCTCCATGGGTGTTAGAATCATTACTGTGTAATCTAGATTATTGACTCTAGTGCAAGTGGGAGACTGAAGGAAATATGCCCTAGAGGCAATAATAAAGTTATTATTTATTTCCTTATATCATGATAAATGTTTATTATTCATGCTAGAATTGTATTAACCGGAAACATAATACATGTGTGAATACATAGACAAACAGAGTGTCACTAGTATGCCTCTACTTGACTAGCTCGTTAATCAAAGATGGTTATGTTTCCTAACCATGAACAAAGAGTTGTTATTTGATTAACGGGATCACATCATTAGTTGAATGATCTGATTGACATGACCCATTCCATTAGCTTAGCACCCGATCGTTTAGTATGTTGCTATTGCTTTCTTCATGACTTATACATGTTCCTATGACTATGAGATTATGCAACTCCCGTTTGCCGGAGGAACACTTTGTGTGCTACCAAACGTCACAACGTAACTGGGGTGATTATAAAGGAGCTCTACAGGTGTCTCCAAAGGTAGATGTTGGGTTGGCGTATTTCGAGAATAGGATTTGTCACTCCGATTGTCGGAGAGGTATCTCCGGGCCCTCTCGGTAATGCACATCACATAAGCCTTGCAAGCATTGCAACTAATGAGTTAGTTGCGAGATGATGCATTACGGAACGAGTAAAGAGACTTGCCGGTAACGAGATTGAACTAGGTATTGGATACCGACGATCGAATCTCGGGCAAGTAACATACCGATGACAAAGGGAACAACGTATGTTGTTATGCGGTCTGACCGTTAAAGATCTTCGTAGAATATGTAGGAGACAATATGGGCATCCAGGTCCCGATGTTGGTTATTGACCGGAGATTTGTCTCAGTCATGTCTACATTGTTCTCGAACCGTAGGGTCCGCACGCTTAACGTTACGATGACAGTTATTATGAGTTTATGCATTTTGATGTACCGAAGTTAGTTCGGAGTCCCGGATGTATCACGGACATGACGAGGAGTCTCGAAATGGTCGAGACATAAAGATTGATATATTGGACGGCTATATTCGAACACCGGAAGTGTTCCGGGTGATTTCGGATAAAACCGGAGTGCCGGAGGGTTACCGGAACCCCCGGGGAAGTAATGGGCCTTATTGGGCCCGAGGGGAGAGAGAGGGCAGCATCCCAAGAGGTGGCGCGCCCCCCCTCATGGGGAGTCCGAATTGGACTAGGAGGGGGCGCCGCCCCCCTTTCCCTCTCCCCTCCCTCTCTTTCCTTCCCCCTCAAGTCTCCTAGTTGGACTAGGAAAGGGGAGTCCTACTCCCACTAGGAGGAGGACTCCCCCTCCCCTTGGCGCGCCCCATAGGGCTGGCCGGCCTCCCCCTTGCTCCTTTATATACGGGGGCAAGGGGGCACCCTAGAACACACAAGTTGATCCTCGTGATCATTCCTTTGCCGTGTGCGGTGCCCCCCTCCACCATATTCCACCTCGGTCATACCATTGTAGTGCTTAGGTGAAGCCCTGCGTCGGTAGAACATCATCATCGTCACCACGCCGTTGTGCTGACGGAACTCATCCCCGAAGCTTTGCTGGATCGGAGCCCGGGGAGCGTCATCGAGCTGTACGTGTGCTAAGAACTCGGAGGTGCCGGAGTAACGGTACTTGGATCGGTCGGATAGGGAAGACGTACGACTACTTCCTCTACGTTGCGTCATCGCTTCCGCAGTCGGTCTACGAGGGTACGTAGACAACACTCTCCCCTCTCGTTGCTATGTATCACCATGATCTTGCGTGTGCGTAGGAAATTTTTTGAAATTACTGCGTTCCCCAACATTATATGCATCAGCTCCGAATCATGTCTTTGGTCAATAGTTGGGTTTGCCCGGCTCCCATGTTTTGGTACCTTACGTTCCGCTATATCGGCTAAGGTAGCACTGGGAGAACTACTGCGATTGTGCCCCGGTTCAGCTGGGCTAAACACCTCAGTAGAGAAAGCTAAAACTGACTATCATGATAAGGCGAGAGCTGGTCGTTGTTCGAGAGGTTTTCGAGTCCCTAAAGACTTATGCCGCTTAGGGCGAGGAGTCGGCTTTGTCCGGCCTAGGCGTGTATAGCGCCCCGAACTCGGTCTTCCGAACACTAGGGGCTTCGCCAAAATTTAAAATTATAGAATTCTCTAGCTAAGTGAGAGTGATAACGCATTATAGTCCGATTGCCTTGTTCGTTGTGCTGAGCACCTCCCTCGAAGTACCCAAGAATGGGAAAAAGAGTGCTCATGTTTATCCCGAACACCCCAGCACTCGTGGCATGGGGGCAGAAGCCGACAACTCGCCATCTCTCAGATTTAATAAAACGGTCGCATGATACGTCTCCAATGTATCTTATAATTTTTGATTGCTCCATGCTATATTATCTATTGTTTTGGACTATATTGGGCTTTATTTTCCACTTTTATATTACTATCGGGACTAACCTATTAACCGGAGGCCCAGCCCATATTTGCTGTTTTTTGCCTATTTTCAGTGTTTCGGAGAAAAGGAATATCAAACGGAGTCAAAACAGAACGAAATTAATTGGAGAAGTTATTTTTGGAAGGAAAGCTACCGGATGGGCTTGGGCCCTAGGCCAGGGGAGTCCCGGGCTGCCCACGAGGGTGGGGGGCGCGCCCACCCCCTGGGGCGCGCCCCCCTACCTCATGGCCAGCCCGGAAGTCCACCGACGTCCTCCCTGCACCCCTATATACTCTCGTACCCTAAAACTTCCAGAACAGAGATTGGATCAGAAGTTCCGCCGCCGCAAGCCTCTGTAGCCACGAAAAACCAATCGGGGCCCTCACTCGGATGAAAAAGTTTTTTATATGAAAAATCATATACTCGAAAAGTTACATCCGAATTTAACAGGGGGGAACCCCGTTAAACATTTTCAAAATCCTCAAAAACCTAACAAAAAAAGTTACGGGGCTTTTAAGATCTGGGGAGGCAAAAAAATTCAAACTTACTAATGGCGCACCTGCCCATGGTGCGTCATTAGTATCTTCCTGCCTTCAAAATTCAAAATCAATCAAAAAAATAAAAAAAAAAGTTAGTAATGGTGCACCTGCCCATGGTACGCCATTAGTATCTTCCCGCCTTCAAAATTCAAAATCAATCAAAAAAATAAAAAAATTAGTAATGGCGCACCTGCCCGCGGTGCGCGATTACTATGACATATATATGGCTGGGCGTGGTCCTTTCCTCCTTACCTCTTCATTCTTTATCCTCCACTCTACCTCTCCTCCACTCCATGTCCTCCTTTCCTCCACTCCATCTTCCCTTCTCTCCTCCACCATACTACCCTCCTCCTCTCCGGCGACCTCCTCCTCCTCTCCGGCGACCTCCTCCTCCCTCCTCTCCGGTGAGCTCCTCCTCCCTCCTCTCCTCCCATCCCCTCATGGTTTCTCCTTCCTCCTCTCCTCTCCGATGCTCCGGTGAACTCCTCTCCGCCGACCTCCTCCTCCTCTCCGGCGATGTAGGCGAGCGCCTCTCCGGTGACCTCCTCCTCCTCCTCCTCCTCTCCGGCAAACTCCTCTCCGGCAAAAGAACACGGCAAAATAACGTAAAAGATCCAAAAACAGGAAAAAAATTTGAAATAATATCGTGCCAAAAAACGAGCAAAAAAACGAGAAAAAAATGGGCAAAAAAATCACGATCCAGATCCAAATTCAAAATTCAAAAATAGCAATGGCGCACGGTGGGGGTTAGACGGTGCGCCACTACTATTTTCCCGCCTTCAAAATTCAAAAATACTAATGGCGCACACCAGTGGCCTATACTAATGGTGCACTAGTGGCCTATACTAATGGCGCACCGTGGGCCATACTAATGGCGCACCAGCAGTGCGCCATTAGAATACCAGATTCTAATGGCGCACCACAGGTGCACCATTAGAAAAAAATTCTAGTGGCGTGATGCTAATGGCGCACCGGTAGTGCGCCATTAGTAGGCAAAACCGGTGCGCCATTAGTAGGCCTTTTCCTAGTAGTGTAAGAGGGATTGTTGCGTATGGGAATAAAGAGGACTTGATGCTTTAATGCTACGGTTGGGTTTTACCTTAATGATCTTTAGTAGTTGCGGATGCTTGCTAGAGTTCCAATCATAAGCGCATATGATCCAAGTAGAGAAAGTATGTTAGCTTATGCCTCTCCCTCATATGAAATTGCAATAGTGATTACCGGTCTTGTTAACAATTGCCTAGGACAATTCCGCACACCGATCCACCATTATTCCACACTCGCTATTTATGATACTAAGTAATATATTCTAACTTTATGATTAATGGCACCTACTTTTATGTTTTAGCTCTCCGATACCATGCAAAGTTATCCTCTTCATACCCACAACGTAGTTTTATTTCTTGTTGCTAGTTGGAAGCAAACGTTCGGTGCACGTAGAGTCGTATCAGTGGCAGATAGGGCTTGAGAGAATATTGATCTTACCTTTAGCTCCTTGTGGGTTCGACACTCCATACTTATCACTTCCATCTTTGGAAAGTGCTATGATGATTCCTTGCACTTGGGGATTATCACCGCACAGAAGGTAATATTTTAAATTCAAATAAGCGTTGCATAGCGCATATGGAAAAATGTTTTCAGCCGATATAGGATCACAAATGCGAGTTCACTCAAAAATTACATCATTGGAACATTCATCCGCCATAAGGCGGGCACCCTTCAGGACACCCTCATAGTACATCTTGGGGTTGCGATGCTCCTTGCCCTGTGGTGGCCCGTCCTTCACCATCTTCTCAGCGTCCATCTTGCCCCAGTGTACTTTAACACGGGCAAGCACCCTACGGGCGCCCTCGATGCAGACGGAGCGCTTGATGACTTCAAGCACGGACAGGCATCCGCCAGCCGCCTCACCAGCCCAAAGTAACTCCCAGGCACGGCCTCTCCAGGCCACAGCCGGACTATAAGCCCCTTCACGGCCTGTTCGGCCACCTTGTGGAGCTCGACCATTTGCTTCAGCTGGTCGCTCAAGGGCACCGGGTGTCCAGCCTCAGCATACTGAGACCAGAACACCTTCTCCGTCGAGCTCCCTTCCTCGGCCCGGTAGTAGGTGGCGGCATCTGACATGCCGCGGGGCAAATCTGTGAACGCTCCTGGAGAGCTCCGGACTCGGGTAAGTAAGAAGTAATTCACTTTCACGTGCTTGCTTTGCATAATGAATGTCTTACCCGCCACTATCTTCTTCCTCGCCTCAATTTCCTGGAGGGCTTTTTGGGCTTCGGCCTTGGCAGACTTGGCACTTTTGAGGGCCGCAGCGAGCTCGGACTCTCGCGTCTTTGAGTCAAGCTCCAAACTCTCGTGTTTTTTCACAAGAGCCTGGAGCTCTTGCTGCACCTCCCCTACCCACGCCTCCTGTTTTCCTCACTCGGTGCACTCCGTGGCCGCTTTCTCTTCGGCCTCGACAGCAGCTTGCTTTCAGGGTCGCACCTCGATGTGGGCCCCTACCATTAGTCACCGATGATCCTGTCATTTTTTCCAACCACATTTTTTTAATATATACTTACACAAGGTATTACTTGCCCTCTTTCTCCTCGAGCTGCTTCTTGCCAAGGCCGAGCTCTTTCTCGAACCGCTCGAGGCTCTGCTTCAACGCATCGACCTCCGCGGTCAGTGCGGCAGAGGTCAGCAGCATAGCCTGCATTCCCATATTGACATATTTATGTTAGACTCCTGCGTTTATTATTAGATCCTCTATTCGGCTTTCTTTGTGAACACCAAACAGAGCATCAGGGGATACTGTCTATGCGGTAATATTTTCATATATTTTTACATACCTCAAAGCCTGTTAGAAGGCTGGCACAGGCTTCAGTCAGCCCGCTTTTGGCGGACTGAACTTTTTGGATCACCGCACTCATAATAGTGCGGTGCTCCTCGTCGATGGAGGCACCGTTAAGCACCTCCAGCAAGTTATCCGGTGCCTCCGATTGGACGGAGGTCACCGGCACGGTAGGCTTGCCCTTCTTAGTAGGGGGCCGCCTGCCGGAGTCCAGAACCACTGAAGGTTCAGGTGCGGTGTTCGGCCCAGGGCCGGACTTGGAGCCCTTGGGAGCCTTGCTCCTTTTTTCCCGCAGTCCAGGAGGTCGCCTTGCGGTGCCTCTAGGACCACCTCCCCTTGGCTTGGAATCTTTTGGGACAACACCTTGGCGTTGTCCATAGGGTGAGGGGAGGAAGCGGTCGGAAGTGAAAAGCTATTCACATCCGACGGGTGCAAGGAACCACTCGATGATATGTCGACTTGGGCTCGGGGCGGACTACATGATTTATTATTCGGCGTTTAGGAGAAGCGTGTAATAAAGGAACGCTACCGAGTTTCTCTGGTGTCCGAATACTTACGACTTTCGCCAGGGGCTTGGCCCTGGGCGGCCACTCCTCCTCGCTGTCGACGCGCATTGGCGGAGTGGTCCGGAGGAAGGGTTCTTCCCTTCTTGGACCCTCGGCCTCCCCAGTTGGGCGGCCTTCCTTCTTTTCTCCCCCCCACTGGAGGGGAGAAGCTCTTGTTCCTCCTCCTCGTCTTCGTGGGAGGAGTGCCCTCGGAGTCATCGGACAATGACTCCGACACCACCTGGCGTAGGCGAACTTCTTTCGGGTTCCCATGGCCTTCTTCTTGGCCCTTCTTCTCGGCAACCACGGTATGGGCGCCGGACCAGCAACTCTGCCACGGGCTACTGGGCCTTCGGGCAAAGGAGCCGGACAGTTGATCTGTCTGACCGTCTCTGCCCAGGTCCTGTCAAGGTACGGGAGCTCAGATCCCGCCATAGTCAAACTATGAAACACAAGGTACCCTGTAATAGGTGAAACAGCTTTACCGCGCTGGCTTGGCGCTCACGCAGAATCCGCGATCCTCGGAAGCAGAAGGGGGGAGCCTTCGCGCCCTTGAATAGCACCTTCCAGGCCTCCTCGTACGTTGTGTCGAAGAGCCTGTTCAAAGTCTGGTGCTGGGCCGGGTCGAACTCCCACAAATCGAAAGCCCGTCGTTGACACGGGAGGATTCCGGCGGATGAGCATTGACCTGGACTACGTGACGAGTTTAGCTTCTTGCCTCACCATGTTTTGGATACATGTTTGGGAGGTCTGGTCAGCTCTCGCGAACTACCCCAGGGCGCAGGCCCTTCTCTTTTCTAGGAGGTGAGGCCGCGATGGATGCAGATTCGGAACTCGGGGGGCCACCACCCATTCAGGGGCGCGTCGGCTCAGTGATTGTAGAACCACCCCGATTGCCACCCCTTTATGTCTCCACGAAGGAGCCCTCGAGCATGTTATGTTGGGCATCTGCCACATTGGCGCCGCCGCACTCCGCCTAGGCGGCCGCCACTACCTTCGGGCTTGACATTTAAAAGTTCTTCAACCATAAGCCGAAGTGGGGCTTGAAGCGGAGGAAGCCTCGCACACGACGATAAACGCCCGAGATGTTGAGGATGAAGTTCAGGGGCCAGATCGTGGAAAATCCAGGCTGTTAGTAGAACATGAGCCCCCGGACGAATGGGTGGAGAGGGAAACCAGTCCGCAGAGGAAATGGGGTGAGGAACATCACCCTCTCATTGGGGCCTGGGGGTGGGATCAGCTTGTCCCTCATCTAGGAGCCAGTGCGCGATGTCGTCGTAACAAGTATCCGGCCTCTCTCAGCTTCTTGATGCGTTCCCTCCGTGATGGAGGACACCCATCCACTGCCTCCGCTCCCGGACATGGTTTGAGAAGGTTGAGGTGGGAAAAAATGCGGACTTGGGCGCTGGAGCTCCGAGTGTGCGAAAATGGATGAGCCAAGAAGGAAGAAGGCGTTGGTTGAAAAGGTGAATCTTATCCTTTATATGGGCGACGAAACTATGCAGTTCCCCACCAGCCTTGTAAAACTCGCCTTATCCCCCAAGCGCCGTAATCAATTGGCGCGGTTTTGGGTTACCCACGCCGTATTGATTGAGAATCCCGTGATAAGGGGACACGATTCTTCTGCCTTCGACAAGATGTGCCAAGGAACCGCCTCGCGAGACGCGCTGAGGTGGGACAGTAAAAAATGATTCAAATTAATGGCTGGTCGTGGTGTGATGTTCACGCCATAGAATACGTCAGCAGATTAGATTTGTGAAAATATTACTCTCTCTAGGTGGTATGTGTAACTTTTGTTTTTGCAGAGCCGGACACGATCCTTCGTGTTCAAAATCTTTCTACAGAGTATTCGGAGGAGGAACCGCCTTGACAATGCCGAAGACAATCTGCGTGCCGGACTCGTCATCATTGAAGCCTGGTTCAGGGGCTACTGAGGGAGTCCTGGATTAGGGGGTGTCCGGATAGCCGGACTATAACCTTTGGCCGGACTGTTGGACTATGAAGATACAAGATTGAAGACTTCGTCCCGTGTCCGGATGGGACTTTCCTTGGCGTGGAAGACAAGCTTGGCAATACGGATATGTAGATCTCCTCCCATTGTAACCGACTCTGTGTAACCCTAGCCCTCTTCGGTGTCTATATAAACCGAAGGGTTTTAGTCCGTAGGATAACATACAATCGTACCATAGGCTAGCTTCTAGGGTTTAGCCTCTCTGATCTCGTGGTAGATCTACTCTTGTACTACCCATATCATCAATATTAATCAAGAAGGAGTAGGGTTTTACCTCCATCGAGAGGGCCCGAACCTGGGTAAAAACATCGTGTCCCTTGTCTCCTGTTACCATCCGCCTAGACACACAGTTCGGGACCCCCTACCCGAGATCCACCGGTTTTGACACCGACAGTATGTGTGAGTCCGGGATCGGTCGAGCCGAACTGTGGATCACAAGCTAGTTGTGCCTCCGTCAATGCCCATGGGATTTCTAGTGCGTAACTATGCACGCGTGGTACGAATGCCACTACCTGATCGGGGCTGGGACGGAGGCAAATTGCTAGTTGAGATCTTGATGAGCCGCGTTGTCCTGGTGCAGCGTAGTCTGGACCCTCTTTACGATGTCCAGGGGCTCGGCATCCGGATTACGGTTCTGCTTGAGAATGCTGCTCTATACTTCTGCTGCTAGGGCGGCGGTGTGCTCCTCTTTACGGAGGGAGCGTTCCGTGTTTCCGTTAACCGTTATGACGCCGCGTGGACTGGGCATCTTAAGCTTAAGATAAGCATAGTGCGGCACCGCATTGAACGAAGCAAATGCCGTCCGTCCGAGCAGTGCGTGATAACCACTGCGGAGTGGGATGATGTCGAAGATTAACTCCTCCTTCGGAAGTTGTCGGGGGATCCAAAGACAACCTCTAGTGTGATTGAACCCGTACAGCGAGCCTCTACACCTGGCATGACTCCTTTGAAGGCAGTCTTCGTTGGCTTGATCCTTGATGGATTAATGCCCATTTTTGCCGCATGCTGTATCCTGATAGAGCAGATTGAGGCTGCTACCGCTAAAAAT
>NC_053022.1:338546318-338561045 GCF_003073215.2 Triticum urartu
TGAATTTCATACAATAAAGCGACAACCATATGGCTCCTGCCAGTTGCTGATAACTGTGTTACAAAACATGATCATCTCATACAATAAAATTTAGCATCATGTCTTGACCATATCACATCACAACATGCCCTACAAAAACAAGTTAGACGTCCTCTACTTTGTTGTTGCAAGTTTTACGCGGCTGCTAGAGGCTGAGCGAGAACCATTCTTACCTACGCATCAAAACCACAACGATATTTCGTCAAGTATGTGCTGTTTTTAACCTTTAACAAGGACCAGGTGTAGTCACACTCGGTTCAACTAAAGTTGGAGAAACTGACACCCGCCAGCCACCTGTGTGTGAAGCACGTCGGTAGAACCAGTCTCGCATAAGCGTACGCATAATGTCGGTCCGGGCTGCTTCATCCAACAATACCGCCGAACCAAAGTATGACATGCTGGTAAGCAGTATGACTTGTATCGCTCACAACTCACTTGTGTTCTACTGTTGCATATAAGATCTACGCATAAACCTGGCTCGGATGCCACTGTTGGGGAACGTAGTAATTTCAAAAAAAAATCTACGCACACGCAATATCATGGTGATGCATAGAAACGACAGGGAAGAGTATCGTCCACGTACCCTCGTAGACCGTAAGCGGAAGCATTATGAGAACATGGTTGATGTAATCGAACGTCTTCACGATCCAACCGATCCAAGTACCGAACGCACGGCACCTCCGAGTTCAGCACACGTTCAGCTCGATGACGTCCCACGAACTCCGATCCAACAGAGCTTCACGGGAGAGTTCCGTCAGCACGACGGCATGATGACGGTGATGATGTTGCTACCGACGCAGGGCTTCGCCTAAGCACCGCTACAATATGATCGAGATGGATTATGGTGGAGGGGGCACCGCACATGGCTAAGGGATCAATGATCAACTTGTGTGTTATAGGGTGCCCCCCTGCCCCCGTATATAAAGGAGCAAGTGGGGAGGCCGGCCGGCCCATGTAGGGCGCGCCAGGAGGAGTCCTCCTCCTCCTAGTAGGAGTAGGACTCCCCTTTCCTCCTCCTAGTCCCCTTTCCTACTCCTACTAGGAGGAGGAAAGGAAGGGGGAAGGGGAGAAGGAAGGAGAGGGGGGAAAGGAGGAAAGGGGGCCGGCCACCTAGTCCAATTCGGTTTGGGCTAGGGGGCCGCGCGCCCTGCCTCCTCTCTTCCACCACTTGGCCCATGAGGCCCAATACTTCTTCCCCATATTCCCATAACTCCCCGGTACTCCGAAAAATACCCGAATCACTCGGAACCTTTCCAATTTCCGAATATAGTCGTCCAATATATCGATCTTTATGTCTCGACCATTTGGAGACACCTTGTCATGTCCCCGATCTCATCCGGGACTCCGAACTACCTTCGGTACATCAAATCACATAAACTCATAATACTGATCGTCACCGAACGTTAAGCGTGCGGACCCTACGGGTTCGAGAACTATGTAGACATGCCCGAGACACGTCTCTAGTCAATAACCAATAGCGGAACCTGGATGTTCATATTGGCTCCTACATATTCTACGAAGATCTTTATCGGTCAAACCGCATAACAACATACGTTGTTCCTTTGTTATCGGTATGTTACTTGCCCGAGATTCGATTGTCGGTATCTCAATACCTAGTTCAATCTTGTTACCGGCAAGTCTCTTTACTCGTTCAGTAATGCACTAACCCGCAACTAACTCATTAGTTGCAGTGCTTGCAAGGCTTATAGTGATGTGCATTACCGAGAGGGCCTAGAGATACCTCTCCGACAATCGGAGTGACAAATCCTAATCTCGATCTATGCCAACTCAACAAGTACCATCGGAGACACCTGTAGAGCACCTTTATAATCAACCAGTTACGATGTGACGTTTCGTAGCACACAAAGTGTTCCTTCGGTAATCGGGAGTTGCATAATCTCATAGTCATAGGAACATGTATAAGTCATGAAGAAAGCAATAGCAGTAAACTAAAACGATCAAGTGCTAAGCTAACAGAATGGGTCAAGTCAATCACATCATTCTCCTAATGATGTGATCCCGTTTATCAAATGACAACTCATGTCTATGGTTAGGAAACATAACCATCTTTGATTAACGAGCTAGTCAAGTAGAGGCATACTAGTGACACTCTGTTTGTCTATGTATTCACACATGTATTATGTTTCCGGTTAATACAATTCTAGCATGAATAATAAACATTTATCATGAAATAAGGATATAAATAATAACTTTATTATTGCCTCCAGGGCATATTTCCTTCAAAGACAACCCACCTGGGCGCGCCTGGTGAGGAGCCTGCGCCCTGGTAGGTTGTGCCGACCTAGGTGCCCCCCTCCGGTGGGTCTTGGCTCCAGAAATTCTTTTATTTTGTATAAAAAATTCCTCGCAAAGTTTCGGCTCCATTCCGAGGACTTTATTTCTGCACAAAAAACAACCACCATGGTAATTCTGTTGAAAACAACGTCAGTCCGGGGTTAGTTTCATTCAAATCATGCAAATTAGAGTTCAAAACAAGCGGAAATGCGTTAGGAAAAGTAGATATGCTGGAGACGTATCTACTCCCCCAAGCTTAAACCTTTGCTTGTCCTCAAGCAATTCAGTTGATAAACTGAAAGTGAAAAAGAAAAACTTTACGAACTCTTTTGCTCTTGTTTGCATAAATAGGCTTAAACAGCACCCAGGTTTTCAGCCAATCATTATAACTAACCATGTCAACAATAACTCTTAAAATTTGTATTGACTCATATCAATGACATAATCATCTAGCTAGCAATAATAAGGTATCTCAAACAGCAACACGTTATCAAAACAACCATTGATATAATATGACAACAGTGGTATCTTGTTAGCCCTTTCTGAGACCGCAAAACATAAATGCAGAGCACCTCTAAAGTCTGAGCAGCGACTAAACATTGTAATTCATAGTAGAAAAGATCCGGTCATGACGCACCCAACATTAGTTATTGATAACCCACAAGTATAGGGGATCGCAATAGTTTTCGAGGGTATAATTTTCAACCCAAATTTATATATTCGACACAAGGGGAGCCAAAGAATATTTGAAGGTATTAGCAGCTGAGTTGTCAATTCAACCACACCTGGAGATTAATTATATGCAGCAAAGTGATCATTAGCAAAGTAGTATGATAGTTTTGATAGTAGTGACAGCAGCAATATTAACAGTAACAGTGATAGCAGTAATTTTATAGCAAGTGTAACAACAATGATAGCAGTAGTAACTTAGCAGAAACAATATAGGATAAATTCGTAGGCATTGGATCGATGACTTGTTGGATGATATTCATCATGAGACAGTTGTAATCTAGGGCAATACGACACTAGCTCCAGTTCATCAATATAATGTAGGCATGTATTCCGTAAATAGTCATACGTGCTTATGGAAAGAACTTGCATGACATCTTTTGTCCTACCCTCCCGTGGCAGCGGGGTCCATATTGGAAACTAAGGGATATTAAGGCCTCCTTTTAATAGAGTACCGGAACAAAGCATTAACACACGATGAATACATGAACTCCTCAAACTACGGTCATCACCGGAAGTGGGCCCGACTATTGTCACTCCGGGGTTGCCGGATCATAACACGTAGTAGGTGACTATAGCTTGCAAGATCAGATCTAGAACATGGATATAATGGTGATAACATAAACGGTTCAGATCTGAAATCATGGCACCCGGGCCCAAAGTGACAAGCATTAAGCATAGCAAAGTCATAGCAACATCAATCTTAGAACATAGTGGATACTAGGGATCAAGCCCTAACAAAATTAACTCGATTACATGATGAATCTCATCCAACTCCTCACCGACCAGCGAGCCTACGAAGGAATTACTCACTCCCGGTAGGGAGCATCATGGAATTGGCGATGGAGATAGGTTGATGATGAAGAAGATCGAAGATCCCCCTCTCTGGAGCCCCAGACGGGCTCCAGATCTGGCATCTCGATGAAGAACAGGAGGTGGCGGCGGCTCCATCTCGTGGATCGCGATAATTCTTTCTCCTTGATTTTTTCTAGAAAAATAGGATTTTATAGTATCTGAGGGATCGTCTGCGGGGCCACCAGGTGGGGACAACCCACCTGGGCGCGCCTGGTGAGGGGGAGGTGACCTGGTGGGTTGTTCCCACCCAGGTGCCCCCCTCCGATAGGTCTTGGCTCCAGAAAATCTTTTATTTGGTATGAAAAATCCCCGCAAAGTTTCGTTCCATTCCTAGAACTTTTATTTCTGCACAAAAACAACATCATGGTAGTTCTGCTAAAAACAGCGTCAGTCCGGGGTTAGTTTCATTCAAATCATACAAATTAGAGTGC
Organism: Triticum urartu; assembly: GCF_003073215.2. Classification (NCBI taxonomy): domain Eukaryota; kingdom Viridiplantae; phylum Streptophyta; class Magnoliopsida; order Poales; family Poaceae; genus Triticum; species Triticum urartu. The sequence goes on from NC_053022.1 coordinate 338,550,668, forward strand.
AAAACAAGAGGAAAAGCGTTAGGAAAAGTAGATACGCTGGAGACGTATCAAGAGGTGAGTGAGAGCCGTTGGATCCGTCGGATCTGGAAGGTTCAGATCGGCTACATTGGAGTGATCCATGGGAGGAGCCCTAATTGGTTCAGAAATTTTATGATTTAAAATAAGTTTCTAAGTACTTAAAACTAGGAGGTTTTGTGAAGCAGCTATCAAAAATATTTTGCAAAATGGCACAACTAGTTTTATCACTCAAGTTAGACCACATTTTATGGATGATCACAAATTTGCATGCATTTTATCTTTCTAGCTATTTTTTATCATTTTTTGAGTGCCTAAAATGAGTTTTTTTGTGAAGGACCTACCATATATATGTTGCAAAATCGTACCAAATTTTTTCTAAAATAATAGGCCATATTTCATGCACAATTGACCAAATGGTTGGGTGTCAAAATTTTGATCCACCTCTCGTGAAAAAGACAAAATTTCCGCTGATTCAGTAGGAAGGGGGTCAAATTTGAACTGCAGCTGCCTCATAGTTTTCTCTTTATTTTTTCAAAAAATCATTTCTAGGTACATGAGTATCTATTTAATTAGAGAAATAGAAAAAAAATCCAAGATTCAACAACTAGCTAGGAACGGTCATGCCCGCCGTTTTGACCGCATTTTGAAACGGGCATAAAAATTTCAAAAAAAAATTTGGAAAACCTTCGTATTGTGTCATTATATGTGACCAAGTTAACAGGAAAAATAATAAACTTGTAATACATCAATTATTTTAAAAAAAGTGTTCTCATAAATGAGCTATCATTTGTGGAGATTCATGGCTTTCAAGCCAAATGATCAATCTTCTGGCCACATTCATGGCGTAGTTTGTTCAAATGATCTAATATTGTCGACAAGGGTGAATCTTGGAATGGTAAACAATGTTATTGATGACCCACAAGTGTAGGGGATCTATCGTAGTCCTTTCGATAAGTAAGAGTGTTGAGCCCAACAACGAGCAGAAGGAAATGATAAGCAGTTTTCAGTAAGGTATTCTCTACAAGCACTGGAATTATCGGTAACAGATAATTTTGTGATAAGGTAATTTGTAACGGGTAGCAAGTAATAAAAGTAAATAAGGTGCATCAAGATGGCCCAATCCTTATTGTAGCAAAGGACAAGCCTGGACAAACTCTTATATAAAGGAAAGCGCTCCCGAGGACACATGGGAATTATCGTCAAGCTAGTTTTCATCACGCTCATATGATTCACATTCGGTACTTTGATAATTTGATATGTGGGTGAACCGGTGCTTGGGTAATGTCCTTCCTTGGACAAGCATCCCACTTATGATTAACCCCTATTGCAAGCGTCCGCAACTACAACAGAAGTATTAAGGTAAACCTAACCATAGCATGAAACATATGGATCCAAATCAGCCCCTTACGAAGCAACGCATAAACTAGGGTTTAAGCTTCTGTCACTCTAGCAACCCATCATCTACTTATTACTTCCCAATGCCTTCCCGTAGGCCTAAACAATGGTGAAGTTTCATGTAGTCGACGTTCACATGACACCATGATACGTCCATTCTGCATCATGCTTTTATATCGATATTTATTGCCTTATGGGCTGCTATTTCACTTTATGTCACAATACTTATGGATATTCTCTCTTATTTTACAAGGTTTACATGGAGGGAGAATGCCGGTAGCTAGAATTCTGGGCTAGAAAAGGAGAAATATTAAAGACCTATTCTGCGCAACTCCAAAAGTTCTGAAACTCCACGGAACATCTTAAAATAAATAAAGAAAAATCCTCGCCAAAGATGAAGGCCAGGGGGCCCACACCCTGCTCACGAGGGTGGGGGCGCGCCCCACCTCCTAGGGCACGCCCCTACCTCGTGGGCCCCCTGGTGGGTCTCCGACGTCCATCTTCTGCTATATGAAGTCTTTCGATGAGAAAAAAATCAGGGGGAACTTTTTGGGACGAGACTCCGCCTCCACGAGGCGGAACTTGGCGGAACCAATCTAGAGCTCCGGCAAAGCTGTTCTGCCAGGATACTTCCCTCCGGGAGGGGGAAATCATCAACATCGTCATCACCAGCGCTCCTCTCATCGGGAGAGGGCAATCTCCATCAACATCTTCACCAGCACCATCTCATCTCCAAACCCTAGTTCATCTCTTGTATCCAATTCTTGTCTCAAAGTCCGGGATTGGTGCTGGTAGGTTGCCAGTAGTGTTGATTACTCCTTGTAGTTGATGCTAGTTGGTTTATTTGGTGGAAGATCATATGTTCAGATCCTATATGCATATTATTAGCCCTCTGATTATGAACATGAATATGCTTTGTGAGTAATTACGTTTGTTCCTGAGGACAAGGGAGAAGTCTTGCTATTAGTAGGCATGTGAATTTGGTATTCGTTTGATATTTTGATAAGATGTATGTTGTCTAGCCTCTAGTGGTGATATGTGAACGTCGACTACATGACACTTCACCATTATTTGGGCCTAGAGGAAGGCATTGAGAAGTAATAAGTAGATGATGGGTTGCTAGAGTGACAGAAGCTTAAACCCTAGTTTATGCGTTGCTTCGTAAGGGGCTGATTTGGATCCACATGTTTCATGCTATGGTTAGGTTTACTGTTGGGGAACGTAGTAATTTCAAAAAATTTCCTACGCACACGCAAGATCATGTGATGCATAGCAACGAGAGGGGGGAGTGTGATCTACATACCTACTAGATCGACAACGGAAGTGTTTGGTTGATGTAGTCGTACGTCTCCATGATCCGACCGATCAAGCACCGAAACTACGGCACCTTCGAGTTCTAGCACACGTTCAGCTCGATGACGATCCCCGAACTCCGATCCAGCAAAGTGTCGGGGAAGAGTTCCGTCAGCACGACGGAGTGGTGACGATCTTGATGTACTACTGCTGCAGGGCTTCGCCTAAGCACCGCTACAATATTATCGAGGACTATGGTGGCTGGGGCGCCGCACACGGCTAAGGAATAGATCACGTGGATCAACTTGTGTGTCTCTGGGGTGCCCCTGCCTCCGTATATGAAGGACTAAAGGGGGGAGGCTGGCCGGCTAAGGAGGGCGCGCCAGGAGAGTCCTACTCCCTCTGGGAGTAGGATTCCCCCCCCCAATCCTAGTTGGAATAGGATTCGCGGAGGGGGGAAAAGAGAGAGAGGGGCCGGCCCCCTCTCCTTGTCCTATTCGGACCAAGGGAGGGGAGGGGCGAGCGGCCCATGAGCGGCTGCCTCTTCTCTTTTCCACTAAGTCCCATCATGGCCCATATAGCTCCCGGGGGGTTCCGGTAACCTCCCGTACTCCGGTAAAATCCCGATTTCACTCGGCACACTTCCGATATCCAAACATAGGCTTCCAATATATCAATCTTTATGTCTTGACCATTTCGAGACTCCTCGTCATGTCCGTGATCACATCCGGGACTCCGAACAACCTTCGGTACATCAAAATGCATAAACTCATAATATAACTGTCATCGTAACCTTAAGCGTGCGGACCCTACGGGTTCGAGAACAATGTAGACATGAACGAGACACGTCTCCGGTCAATAACCAATAGCGGGACCTGGATGCCCATATTGGCTCCTACATATTCTACGAAGATCTTTATCGGTCAGACCGCATAACAACATACGTCGTTCCCTTTGTCATCGGTATGTTACTTGCCCGAGATTCAATCGTTGGTATTCCAATACCTAGTTCAATCTCGTTGCCGGCAAGTCTCTTTACTTGTTCTGTAATACATCATCCCGCAACTCACTCATTAGTTGCAATGCTTGCAAGGCTTAAGTGATGTGCATTACCGAGAGGGCCCAGAGATACCTCTCCGACAATCGGAGTGAGAAAACCTAATCTCGAAATATGCCAACCCAACATGTACCTTTGGAGACACCTGTAGTACTCCTTTATAATCACCCAGTTACGTTGTGACGTTTGGTAGTACCCAAAGTGTTCCTCCGGTAAACGGGAGTTGCATAATCTCATAGTTATAGGAACATGTATAAGTCATGAAGAAAGCAATAGCAACATACTAAACGATCGGGTGCTAAGCTAATGGAATGGGTCATGTCAATCAGATCATTCATTTAATGATGTGATCCCGTTAATCAAATAACAACTCATTGTTCATGGTTAGGAAACATAACCATCTTTGATTAATGAGCTAGTCAAGTAGAGGCATACTAGTGACACTTTGTTTGTCTATGTATTCACACATGTATTATGTTTCCGGTTAATACAATTCTAGCATGAATAATAAACATTTATCATGATATAAGGAAATAAATAATAACTTTATTATTGCCTCTAGGGCATATTTCCTTCAGTCTCCCACTTGCACTAGAGTCAATAATCTAGATTACACAGTAATGATTCTAACACCCATGGAGCCTTGGTGCTGATCATGTTTTGCTCGTGGAAGAGGCTTAGTCAACGGGTCTGCAACATTCAGATCCGTATGTATCTTGCAAATCTCTATGTCTCCCACCTGGACTAGATCCCGGATGGAATTGAAGCGTCTCTTGATGTGCTTGGTTCTCTTGTGAAATCTGGATTCCTTTGCCAAGGCAATTGCACCAGTATTGTCACAAAAGATTTTCATTGGACCCGATGCACTAGGTATGACACCTAGATCGGATATGAACTCCTTCATCCAGACTCCTTCATTTGCTGCTTCCGAAGCAGCTATGTACTCCGCTTCACGTAGATCCCGCTACAACGCTTTGTTTAGAACTGCACCAACTTACAGCCCCACCGTTTAATGTAAACACGTATCCGGTTTGCGATTTAGAATCGTCCGGATCAGTGTCAAAGCTTGCATCAACGTAACCATTTACGACGAGCTCTTTGTCACCTCCATAAACGAGAAACATATCCTTAGTCCTTTTCAGGTATTTCAGGATGTTCTTGACCGCTGTCCAGTGATCCACTCCTGGATTACTTTGGTACCTCCCTGCTAAACTAATAGCAAGGCACACATCAGGTCTGGTACACAGCATTGCATACATGATAGAGCCTATGGCTGAAGCATAGGGAACACTTTTCATTTTCTCTCTATCTTCTGCAGTGGTCGGGCATTGAGTCTTACTCAACTTCACACCTTGTAACACAGGCAAGAACCCTTTCTTAGCTTGATCCATTTTGAACTTCTTCAAAACTTTATCAAGGTATGTGCTTTGTGAAAGTCTAATTAAGCATCTTGATCTATCTCTATAGATCTTCGATGCCCAATATATAAGCAGCTTCACCGAGGTCTTTCATTGAAACTCTTATTCAAGTATCCTTTTATGCTATCCAGAAATTCTATATCATTTCCAATCAACAATATGTCATCCACATATAATATTAGAAATGCTACAGAGCTCCCACTCACTTTCTTGTAAATACAGGCTTCTCCAAAAGTCTGTATAAAACCATATGCTTTGATCGCACTATCAAAATGTTTATTCCAACTCCGAGAGGCTTGCACCAGTCCATAAATGGATTGCTGGAGCTTGCACACTTTGTTAGCATCCTTTGGATCATAAAACCTTCAGGTTGCATCATATACAACTCTTCTTCCAGAAATCCATTCAGGAATGCAGTATTTACATCCATTTGCCAAATTTCATAATCATAAAATGCGGCAATTGCTAACATGATTCGGATGGACTTAAGCATCGCTACGGGTGAGAAGGTCTCATCGTAGTCAACTCCTTGAACTTGTCGAAAACCTTTCACAACAAGTCGAGCTTTGTAGACAGTAACGTTACCGTCAGCGTCAGTCTTCTTCTTGAAGATCCATTTATTCTCGATGGCTTGCCGATCATCGGGCAAGAACCAAAGTCCACAATTTGTTCTCATACATGGATCCCATCCAGATTTCATGGCCTCAAGCCATTTTGCAGAATTTGGGCTCATCATCGCTTCCTCATAGTTCGTAGGTTCATCATGGTCAAGTAACATGACCTCCAGAACAGGATTACCGTACCACTTTGGTGCGGATCTTACTCTGGTTGACCTACGAGGTTTGGTAGTAACTTGATCTGAAGTTTCATGATTATCATCATTGGCTTCCTCACTAATTGGTGTAGGTGTCACAGGAACCGGTTTCTGTGATGGACTACTTTCCAATAAGGGAGCAGGTACAGTTACCTCATCAAGTTCTACTTTCCTCCCACTCACTTCTTTCGAGAGAAACTCCCTCTCTAGAAAGGATCCATTCTTAGCAACAAATGTCTTGCCTTCGGATCTGTGATAGAAGGTGTACCCAACAGTCTCCTTTGGGTATCCTATGAAGACACATTTCTCTGATTTGGGTTCGAGCTTATCAGGTTGAAGCTTTTTCACATAAGCATCGCAGCCCCAAACTTTAAGAAACGACAACTTTGGTTTCTTTCCAAACCATAGTTCATAAGGCGTCATCTCAACGGATTTAGATGGTGCCCTATTTAACGTGAATGTAGCTGTCTCTAAAGCATAACCCCAAAACGATAGCGGTAAATCAGTAAGAGACATCATAGATCGCACCATATCTAGTAAAGTACGATTACGACGTTCGGACACACCATTACGCTGTGGTGTTCCGGGTGGCGTGAGTTGCGAAACTATTCCGCATTGTTTCAAATGAAGACCAAACTCGTAACTCAAATATTCTCCTCCACGATCAGATCGTAGAAACTTTATTTTCTTGTTACGATGATTTTCCACTTCACTCTGAAATTCTTTGAACTTTTCAAATGTTTCAGACTTATGTTTCATCAAGTAGATATACCCATATCTGCTCAATCATCTGTGAAGGTGAGAAAATAAATACCCGCCGCGAGCCTCAATATTCATCAGACCACATACATCAGTATGTATGATTTCCAACAAATCTGTTGCTCGCTCCATAGTTCGGAGAACGGCCTTTTAGTCATCTTGCCCATGAGGCATGGTTCGCAAGTACCAAGTGATTCATAATCAAGTGATTCCAAAAGTCCATCAGAATGGAGTTTCTTCATGCGCTTTACACCAATATGACCTAAATGGCAGTGCCACAAATAAGTTGCACTATCATTATCAACTATGCATCTTTTGGCTTTCAACATTATGAATATGTGTATCACTACTATCGAGATTCATCAAAAATAGACCACTCTTCAAGGGTGCATGACCATAAAAGATATTACTCATATAAATAGAACAACCATTATTCTCTGATTTAAATGAATAACCATCTCGCATCAAACAAGATCCAGATATAATGTTCATGCTCAACACTGGCACCAAATAACAATTATTCAGGTCTAAAACTAATCCCGAAGGTAGATGTAGAGGTAGCGTGCCGACGGCGATCACATCAACTTTGGAACCATTTCCCACGTGCATCGTCACCTCGTCCTTAGCCAATCTTTGCTTAATCCGTAGTCCCTTGGTTCACCTTGCCATCCTTCTTATCCGTCAAATACTTGGGGCAGTTCCGCTTCCAGTGACCAGTTTGTCTTGAAGTAGAAGCACTCCAGTTCTCAGGCTTAGGTCCAGACTTGGGTTTCTTCTCTTGAGCAGCAACTTTTGCTGTTCTTCTTGAAGTTCCCTTTCTTCTTCCCTTTACCCTTTTTCTTGAAACTGGTGGTCTTATTGACCATCAACACTTGATGCTCCTTCTTGATTTCTACCTCTGCAGCTTTTAGCATTGCGAAGAGCCCGGGAATCGTCTTATCCATCCCTTGCATATTATAGTTCATCACGAAGCTCTTGTAGCATGGTGGCAGTGATTGAAGAACTCTGTCAATGACACTATCAACAGGAAGATTAACTCACAGTTGAGTCAAGTGGTTATGGTACCCAGACATTCTGAGTATATGTTCACTAACAGAACTATTCTCCTCCATCTTGCAGCTATAGTACTTATTGGAGACTTCATATCTCTCAATCTGGGCATTTGCTTGAAATATTAACTTCAACTCCTGGAACATCTCATATGCTCCATGACGTTCAAAACGTCGTTGAAGTCCCGGTTCTAAGCCGTAAAGCATGGCACACTGAACTATCGAGTAGTCATCAGCTTTGCTCTGCCAGACGTTCATAACATCTGGCGTTGCTCCTGCAGCGGGTTTGGCACCCAACAGTGCTTCCAGGACGTAATTCTTCTGTGCAACAATGAGGATAATCCTGAAGTTACGGACCCAGTCCGTGTAATTTCTACCATCATCTTTCAACTTTGGTTTCTCAAGGAACGCATTAAAATTTAACGGAACAACAGCACAGGCCATCTATCTACAACAACATAGACAAAACAAATACTAGCAGGTACTAAGTTCATGATAAATTTAAGTTCAATTAATCATATTTAAAGAACTCCCACTTAGATAGACATCCCTCTAATCATCTAAGTAATCACGTGATCCATATCAACTAAACCATGTCCGATCATCACGTGAGATGGAGTAGTTTTCAATGGTGAACATCACTATGTTGATCATATCTACTATATGATTCACGCTCGACCTTTCGGTCTCAGTGTTCTGAGGCCATATCTGCATATGCTAGGCTCGTCAAGTTTAACCCGAGTATTTCTGCGTGTGCAAAACTGGCTTGCACCCGTTGTAATGAACGTAGAGCTTATCACACCCGATCATCACGTGGTGTCTCGGCACGACGAACTTTGGCAACGGTGCATACTCAGGGAGAACACTTGTACCTTGAAATTTAGTGAGAGATCATCTTATAATGCTACCGTCAATCAAGCAGAATAAGATGCATATAAAGGATAAACATCACATGCAATCAATATAAGTGATATGATATGGCCATCATCATCTTGTGCCTGTGATCTCCATCTCCAAAGCACCGTCATGATCACCATCGTCACCGGCTTGACACCTTGATCTACATCAAAGCATCATTGTCGTCACACCAACTATTGCCTCCACGACTATCGCTACCACTTAGTGATAAAGTAAAGCAATTACATGGCGATTGAATTTCATACAATAAAGCGACAACCATATGGCTCCTGCCAGTTGCTGCATAACTGTGTTACAAAACATGATCATCTCATACAATAAAATTTAGCATCATGTCTTGACCATATCACATCACAACATGCCCTACAAAAACAAGTTAGACGTCCTCTACTTTGTTGTTGCAAGTTTTACGCGGCTGCTAGAGGCTGAGCGAGAACCATTCTTACCTACGCATCAAAACCACAACGATATTTCGTCAAGTATGTGCTGTTTTTAACCTTTAACAAGGACCAGGTGTAGTCACACTCGGTTCAACTAAAGTTGGAGAAACTGACACCCGCCAGCCACCTGTGTGTGAAGCACGTCGGTAGAACCAGTCTCGCATAAGCGTACGCACTAATGTCGGTCCGGGCTGCTTCATCCAACAATACCGCCGAACCAAAGTATGACATGCTGGTAAGCAGTATGACTTGTATCGCTCACAACTCACTTGTGTTCTACTGTGCATATAAGATCTACGCATAAACCTGGCTCGGATGCCACTGTTGGGGAACGTAGTAATTTCAAAAAAAATCTACGCACACGCAATCATGGTGATGCATAGCAACGACAGGAGGAAGTATCGTCCACGTACCCTCGTAGACCGTAAGCGGAAGCATTATGAGAACAGTTGATGTAGTCGAACGTCTTCACGATCCAACCGATCCAAGTACCGAACGCACGGCACCTCCGAGTTCAGCACACGTTCAGCTCGATGACGTCCCACGAACTCCGATCCAACAGAGCTTCACGGGAGAGTTCCGTCAGCACGACGGCATGATGACGGTGATGATGTTGCTACCGACGCAGGGCTTCGCCTAAGCACCGCTACGAATATGATCGAGATGGATTATGGTGGAGGGGGCACCGCACATGGCTAAGGGATCAATGATCAACTTGTGTGTTATAGGGTGCCCCCCTGCCCCCGTATATAAAGGAGCAAGTGGGGAGGCCGGCCGGCCCATGTAGGGCGCGCCAGGAGGAGTCCTCCTCCTCCTAGTAGGAGTAGGACTCCCCTTTCCTCCTCCTAGTCCCCTTTCCTACTCCTACTAGGAGGAGGAAAGGAAGGGGGAAGGGGAGAAGGAAGGAGAGGGGGAAAGGAGGAAAGGGGGCCGGCCACCTAGTCCAATTCGGTTTGGGCTAGGGGGCCGCGCGCCCTGCCTCCTCTCTTCCACCACTTGGCCCATGAGGCCCAATACTTCTTCCCCGTATTTCCCATAACTCCCCGGTACTCCGAAAAATACCCGAATCACTCGGAACCTTTCCAATTTCCGAATATAGTCGTCCAATATATCGATCTTTATGTCTCGACCATTTGGAGACACCTTGTCATGTCCCCGATCTCATCCGGGACTCCGAACTACCTTCGGTACATCAAATCACATAAACATCTCTCCTC